>NW_017670584.1:205152-313633 GCF_001879085.1 Nicotiana attenuata | reverse complement strand
CCTACCCCCCCCCAAAAAAAAAAAAGATCTTTTGAAGAGGTTACAAGATACCACAAAAAGGCAAAGGACATGCTCCAGGACAAATGCGTGTAACACCAAAGATTCAGATTCAGTGAGGAATTAAGAACAAAGATTCAAGCCCTGCCTATCAACTAGTGTAGATAAACATGTAAAACCAAAAGCTCATAATGCAACTAGAGTAGATAAACTATATGACACTTACCAGCCTTGTCCAGATCTTTAGAAAGATTAGTCCTAAAGCCCAATCCTGATAAAGAAGGAAGACTGGGCTTTCGTCAATGGGAACTCGCATTGGCACAATGACCAGAAGTTCAAAAAGCAGCCCAATTAACACAGGGATGATAAGAATCTGGTAAAAGAACCAGCAAAACAATTAACATTATGAAAAAAGAATTCAGGATGCAAGTACTGAACCAAAATGAAAGGTGCCATACCCATATTGACAATAGTGCAGAACTCTTCAGAACAATGGCGCACCATTTCAAAATTTGGTTCATCAAAACTGTAACTCTCCTAGTCCTAATTTGATCAATTGAATACCTCACTCCAGCAATCGCAGTCCATATGGCATAACTTCCAATTACAAATGCATACAAATCTGAAAAGTCAAAATAACAAAAAGGTCAGCATTTTCATTGTCCAGGTGAAGAGCAGAAACCAACTTGGACTTGATTGACAGCAATACCATTGCACTTGATTCCATGTGTAATTGGAAGCAGTGGGAGGGAATTGAAGAGCGCACGTCCAAGTGAAATCGGTACAATTATGAGGGCAGAATTAAAGAGGAGGAGAGTCATCCAAGCCACTACCAACAACAGCACGATACGGAGCACAAAGGCGTACCTGCTAAAGAATGTTCCAAACATCATAAGACTCTTGCTAAAAGTTTTTTTGAGGAATTTAGACAGAGTATCACTATTTATGACTTAAATCACTTGATGCTACAGAAACTAGCAACATGATGATTGAACGTTATAAGCAGTGTGACACAGTTAGGTCCAACAAAACAAAAGTAACAAGCAAAGGGAAGTTGGTCGCATATGGGAGTCCAGATGAAAAAATGAAGAACAAAAGGAAGGCCCTAAGGATCAAACTTTTTTGTTTAGAAAAATCACCCTAGCCCTGACAAATATCATGACCCAAAAAAGGAAAACTATTTACCTACTCCAGGGATAAAAAATGTGTGAGACCTTCCCAAATAGAATGAATATGACAATCATGTAGGAAAAAAACCCAAATATAAGAAACAGCGAACAAACAGGAGACTTAATCACACCACCATGCAACAACAACAACTACCCAGTAAAATCCCACAAAGTGGGGTCTGGGGAGGGTAATGTGTACGCAGACCTTACCCCTACCCCGATAGGGCAGAGAGGCTGTTTCCCATAGACCCTCGGCTCAGAAAGACGGAAATAAAAAACAAAAAAAGACAATTCATTAGTAACTCCAGTAGAAACCGTAATAGTAACAGAAACATAACAACCAAAAGATGAATGACATGCAATAACAGTGACCAGAATCTAAGGCCCGGCGCTAAGATAAACAGCAAGGATGGTGTGGATTCAACATAAACTGCAAGTCATCTAAGATCAACCTAATCCAACCCCGCCTCACCCCGGTATGAAGGAAAGCTCTACTACCCCCTAACCTAAAATCCTAATGCTTGACCTCCAGACCTTCCTATCAAGGGCCATGTCCTCGAAAATCCGCAGTAGTACCATGTCCTGCCTGATCATCTCTCCCCAATACTTCTTAGGCCTCCCTCTACCTTTTCTCGTACCCACCACGGCCAACCACTCACACCTCTTCACCGGGGCATCAAGGCTTCTCCTCTGCACGTGCCCGAACCATCTGAGCCTCGCTTCCCGCATCTTGTCATCCACAGGGGCCACGCCCACCTTCTTCCGAATATCTTCATTCCTAATCTTGTCTATCCTAGTGTGCCCGCACATCCACCTCAGCATCCGCATTTCTGCTACCTTCATACTATGGATATGGGAATTCTTAACCGGCCAACACTTTGCCCCATACAACATGGCCGGTCTAACAACAGCTCTATAAAACTTCCCTTTGAGTATCGGTGGCACTTTCTTGTCACACAAGACTCCATATGCAAGCCTCCATTTCATCCAGCCCGCCCCTATACGGTGAGTGACGTCCTCGTCGATCTCTCCGTCCCCCTGAATCTACGACCCAAGGTACTTGAAGCTATCTCTCTTGGGGATGACCTGTGATCCAAGCCTCACGCCCCTGCCTACTTCCCTCGACTCAGCGCTAAACTTGCACTCCAGGTACTCTGTCTTAGACCTGCTCAATTTGAAACCCTTAGACTCGAGAATCTGTCTCCGCACCTCCAATCTCTCGTTAACACCGACCCTCGTCTCATCAATTAGAACTATGTCATCGGCAAATAACATACACCATGACACATCCCCTTGAATATGGTGTGTCAATGCATCCATCACCAAGGCAAATAAGAACGGGCTAAGCGCAGAGCCTTGGTGTAATCCCATAACAACCGGGAAATGCTCCGAGTCACCTCCCACAGTCCTAATCACACCACCATGATTTATGCTTAAATAATGAGTCCAGATACCACAATAATCCCTTTGTGGAACTAATTGCGGCAGTCACCAGTATACCACAGTCCACAACAAACACTAGTCTATATACAATTGCCAAATGTACTATGAAGATTACCGTTAATGAAGCTCATCTCGGAGTGTTTTTTCTTTTGATTTGCATCACATTTGGAGAGAGGCTAGTTAATACTCCACTTCACTTCCAATCTATATGACATCTTTTCTGATTTGTGAAGCCAAAATGTTTGACACTGTTACCTGATAATATTATTTATTCTCTAAAACTTTCGGAGTTTTTAAGAATTCGAAGTTCACTTTACTATGCACATATTAAACTTTAAAGTGATGTTTTACCAATCAACCTAACAACCATCCTTTCAATATTTTCTACTACAATTCTAGGAATCTTTGTCCAACCAGACACTAAATGAGACAGAAGAAAGAGGACACTCATAGAAAAACAAAAAAGAGCTTAATGTTCATCATCTCCTGAAGCAAGCCTGCACTAAATGGCTTTAAACATACTAGTGAAGTGACTCAATTTGCCAACATAAGAAATGTTTAATCTGTTCATTGTCCAATAAAAACAGGATTAGTCATTGTGGAGCATAGTTTAACTTACTCGGTATCCGCTTGCTCGTCAGTGTCATAGTCTTCCACAAAGTTAGTATTAGCTGCTGCATGCCTAGCTCTGTTATCAGGAGCAAACCCTGCCAAGGCCCGATCTGGTACACCATGTGCGGCTTGAAACCACTCCACCCTTCCTTGGTCGCCGTTCCCATTCTCTTGTCCACCATTATCCTCAGGTCGGGGAAGTAAGAAATCAGTAAGACCAAGAGCCCAGCCCACTGCAGTAAACCAATAGCGGAGCAGAGACTTGATTGTTGTACGCAGCTTAAAATGCTCAATTGCAAAGGGAATACAGATTTGGAAGAGAAGCATGTCGGCAGGTATTTCAGTAAATGGATCAGATACACTGCGAAGAGAATAACAGTTTTGTAAGTTCACCAAAGGGATGAAAGCTCAAAAATCGAATTCACATATCACATAAATATTGAAACCAAAATCAATTGGGATAGACAGGAAACAATCTTACGAGATATCTAGTGGGAAAATGGATGGAGCCATTCGCATGGCAAGTTTGACAGGCAGATACACGAGCATCACTATTAAGCTTCCATAGACTGCAACTGACAAAAGAACTCGACGAGCATGCTTATGTACAGGATCATCGATCAAATCCCGGAATGGGTTGTAATTGGGGTCTGCCGGATCTCGAAGAAAGTAAAGCACTCCATTACGCAGGACCTATAAAAAGAGTGAGGATAATTAATAAAAGAAAACAATTCGAGATAGAGGTGGGCTGGAGACACAGTAAGTCTAATTGGAAATTTACCCCTCGAAGAAGGCTAACAAAGATACTTATTTGTAGCATGTAAACAATCCCTACAACCCAATGAACTAATGAGCTTGCCAATGGAGATACTGAAAAGAATTCCACTCTTTGCGTGATCGACTTCCCAAACATTCTAATGGTGCAAACATCCAGCCACCATCCACACATCAAAGGGAAAACCCCAAGTTCAATGACAAGGAGGAAAGCAACCTTAATCATAGTCATCAGATGCCTCATAGCTGCTACAAATTGTCTAAAGAGAGAGGGAATGGTTTCTGCAATGGAAGCAATACCATAGAATCTCCCCAACGTCAAAGGCTCTCCCCTGGTGTACCGGATTAAAGCAACTATCCCGAGGTAAAAGAAGACCAGAGAAAATATAAACATGTAGCCAACGGCAAGAGTTGTAACATCAGACAGCCGGGATGTTCCAACAGCTGACCCTTTCAAAAGATCAGCAGACACTGTTGTACTGAGGTTGTTTGCCGGCTCAGTCAATCCAGTGGCATTTGCTTTTAACATTTCTGTGGCTTGACCAAGCAAACTGCTCTCTTCGTTAGCAGGAGTTAAGTTTGCAACAGCAGTCCACGCACTATCCAGAGTAATATTGGCCAAGGAAAGTGCTGTTTCAGCAAGTGGCATAACAGTGGACAATACTGGATTGCTTGCAGAGGACAAAAGCCAAGACAAATAATAGAGTATAATTCGTCCTAATGAAAAGGGAACAAAGATCACCACTCCAAGAAATATCATATTACTCGCAAGAACCTGCACAGAACAAGGAAAACCATCACATATCAGTTAATTACTCATGTTCTGCTTGCAGACATGAGAATGCGGTCTTTTGCAGAACGAGAGCTTAGAGAGTTAAATCATTATCATAGAGACAAATATTCACCAATCCGGGTAAGAGTATACTTAATGACTACAGTTTTTCAGTTTTCACAGTAGAAAAGAAAGGCCAAGCATGTGAAAGGTGGCAAGTGAGAACAAGAACATACAGTAAATGCATTTTCAACGAGATGAAACACAGGACCCTGCATGCCTACAAGCTCATCAAAAGGGACATCCTCTGCCCCATCAGCATCATCCAAACCATCAAACATCTGTTCGACATGAGCTTCAAGCCTTGCTGCCTGCATCTCCCAACGGGCCGCAACATTTTCTGCATTTCTCCGGATTATCTGGCCAGCTCCAGCAATCCCCTGTACACCATTAGCATCTTCCCCGTTTCCATCAGCAAAATTTCTGTTAGCTGGAACAGCAGGTCTTCTTGGAGCACGGGCAGCATTTCTGTCCCCATCATCTTCCCTGTCAGCTTCCTGTCCCCCAAGTTCGCGCAAATGCCTGAAGTAATCCCTTAATGAAGTTGCCCCAAGAAAGATGAAAACAATGCTAGCAGAGAGCAGAAACCCATGGAGACAGTCGGTAAGAATAATGGTTGTGGATAAGTGACCCAAGAAGAGTCTCTGTGCTTCTCCAAAACTTCTAACAAAAGCCAACCGCCATATCCAGAATGTAATGAAAGGTATTATGATGAGCCATACAGAAAGCACAAAGCTAAGACGCAGGAAGAATTGCAGGACATGGCAGGCTTTCATTGCCATCCCAACCACAAACTCTTGAAAAGGGAGCCTAGCCGGAGCATTCTCAGCATAAACTGGCGAAAACGAGAATGCATGTTTGCATACCTACGTTAAAATAAAGGAAATTAGTCAGATTCCACCAATAGAGGGATGACCTTAGGTGAGAAAACAAGCAATCTTTCAATAGCTATGTGATGCAGTATCCAACCACAATCGTGTGTAGAATCGTTTATGGTCAATTTTAAGTCTAAGTGCTTTTCTAATGGCAGAATACCTAAAACCCCCCCTAAATTTGACACGGATTATTAGTTACACCCCTAAACTATTCATGGTCTTAATTACCCCCCCGAACTTGAGCTTCTGAGAGTCATTACCTTTCTGAACACGGATGTGGCAAAGAGTGTGAGTGCATTCTCTTTTTGAGCGCGTGAGAGTGAAGAAAAATTGAAAATTCAGCTTCCAAGTAGGTTATTTTTTAACTTTTAATTGTCATATAGTCATATATAATGATTTATTTGTTACAACTATGTATTTCTTCTTGCTTCATCTTAACATATCATGTGGACTTTAATCTAACTTTTATTATTTTAATTATTTCCATAGATATAATGTCTATTTGTTCCAACTGCATATATTTTTATTTTTTGGGCCAAATTTGTAAAAGTTTGGTTGGAACTCCATCATTTTAGCCAAATAGAAAACTTATAGCAAAAATAATGGAGTACTACTAGTGTACTTCCTGTCAATTTTTCTTTAGATATAATGTCTATCTATAATATATTAAAAGCACGAAGGCCCTAAGCGAAATGTCGTTCGCCTTTTTTACCCTTTAAAAATAGGTTTTATATTGGACAAAATTGTAATTTAAGTTTCTTTCCTAATATTTAGAACTTTAAATTCAATTAGATTTAGTTATTAACTATTTTCCTTATTGACCTACGCAAAAAATCCTATTATTTAGGGAGGAGTTTGTGGAGGTTGCTATACATGTTATAAAATAGAGAGTTTTCAATTGTTTCCAATAATAAATACACGTTAAGATATAATTCTCTTTACTCTAAATTAAAACACATGAAATAGTAGTACATTTAACAACCTCGAAGCACAATTATATAACATGGAACATAATTTTTAATGCTTTTATTTATCTGAAGTTAATTCTTTTCGTATAGTGTGATTTTGTTTTATGTTGTACATCATCAATTGCATCACATGTGCTAAGATGATTGGATTTTGAGGCCACATTAAGGTTGTACGACAAAATTATTTTCTGTTCATAGTTTTTCTACTAAAACTATAATTACATTAAATGGTTAAACTTGAGATGGACTAATATTAAGAATTCAAATTGACAAAAAAAAAAACTCTTTAATATTGAGAACAAATATTAAGTATAATAAGTAATTAGCAAAAATCAATTCAGTTATTTACTAAGTTCATCTTATAAGTAAAAACAATTTTAAAGTACACTCTTAGGATATATAATTTGTTTCTAAAAGAATAGCACTGCGATAAAAGAAATCGTAATATGATATTAATATCCAAAATAGTTAAAAATGCAAAACTCTAAGGAAAACATAAATGGAATACACGGGCAAAGCGCGTACCCTAAAGTTGCCTTAGTGAAATGTTCGTTTTTTTTACCCTTTAAAAATAGATTTCATATTAAACAAAATACTAACTTGATTATTTTTCTAATATTTAGCACTTCAAAATCAACTAATATTCTGCTTATTAAATCTTTTCTTATTTGGATCATGTCAAAATTCCTAATATTTAGGACTTTAAATTTAATAAAAATTTATTTTATATAAAAAACTTCCTTATTTGACCAACTTTTATATCCTTACGCATGGACTTAAATTTTTTTTTTTTTTTGGAGTTTAATACGTGGCACTTAAATTTTTTCATGTTCTTAGATTCTTTCCCCAAATATTACCGATAATAGAATACCTAAAAATAATTGGAAATTAGCAATGCATGTTCTTTTTCGTTTTGACTTTTTAAGAGTTAATTTTAATTCTAAGTATAAACTTTTAGAAGTTTAAACTAACATGGTAATATTAATTTAAAAAATAAATCGAGCTACAACCATACTATGTAAAATTATAACTACAATTATTATTTAATATTTTGATGAACTAATATATTTGGAACTTTAAAACAACTACATAGTTTTTATTTTTTTCACAGGAAGAGGTCCACTTAACTTACATATAATTTTAATGAACTTCGAGTGAGACAAAGAAAAAACCCTATGTAATTAGGTTACAAAGAACAAATTCCATCACCATGCTTAAAAAGACATATAAACATCAAAGAAAAAGGTTTTAATATTAGACTCAAATCCGAGAAAAGAGAGAAAAACAACGAAAAATCCAGAGCACATTTTTAAACTTTTAGTCTCTTTTGTTATAAAAGTAGATTAATTGTATTATTTTAACATATAATATTTATTTTAGAATCTTGATAAATTAAAATTAGATTTTATCATTTTATCTCCAGAAAAATAAAAAACGGATTGATTCTTGTAATAATTCACATAAAATTTTTATACTCCATTTTATATCTACTGAAAGAGTGTCCACTCTCTTTTATTTTAATAAAAACATATTTTTTTGTATAATGATATTATGAATATAGAATTTTTAAAGAGATGTTAGATGAGATATAATAACATAATATATTTGTATTTTATATAATAAAAAATCTATTAACCACAAAATATTATACAACTAATTCAACTAAATTCATCATCTTTGCATGCTCAGAAGATATTAAATTCACAATTATTGTGTCAATTTAATAATTCTTATTTTTATGATTTAAATTAATATTTNATTTAATAATTCTTATTTTTCTGGTTTAGATTAATATTTGATTTTTCAATTGTTATTTTCAACAATTTCTTCTTCTTGTATACGTTTATAATGATTAACGAAATGCACACGTGCAAAGCACGTACACTAAAACTAGTTTTTTTTAATTGTGTATGCCAATAAAAAAATGGCTACAACTCCATTATTTTTTACAAAATAAAAAGGTATAACCAAAATAATGAACTTGCAATTGTACACTCTTTTTATTTCTTCTTTTGATGCAATGAATTTATTTCAACTGTGTATTTTTACTTTTTCCGGTCATATCTGTAAAAAAAAAATATATATATATATTTATATATATATTTAGAGCTCCATAATCCAAAATATTAAAAACCAAACTATGTATTGTTGACATCTTTTTAGATGCCTTGACTATTTATTTCAACTATATAAATCTTTATTTTTAGGTCAAATTCAAAAAACAATAACTAAAAGTTTATTATTTTTAGCCAAATAAAAAAAATAGCCTAAATAAAGTAGTTGTAGCCAAGTTTTATCATAAATTTTATTCGAAACGGATTGTCTAAAAGAGCAACACACTTAAAAAGGTATAAAATATATTTTATTTTTCAAAAAATGCCACATGGACAGCAAAATCCACGTGGCAAGCGAGTGCATGCCACTTTCCTAGGATGAGATCATCCAAGGGGGTAACATCTATCGAATAACTAAGTATAGGGGGTAATTAAGACCACATATAGTTCAAGGATGTAACCAATAATACGTGCCAAGTTTAGGGGGGTTTAAGGTATTTTGCCTTTTCTAATCATATGCATTTCGAGAAGTCAGAAAATTATATATTGCTCATATTCATTTAAAAGTATGACTATAAAATTCAAAAACAACTTTTAACGGTGAGAACAAACACTATGCGTCAGTCCAAAACTAGGTCGGCTATAAGAATCATCATTATCCATCTCACTCCATACGGACTTGAATCATCCCAATTTCCAATAATGTGGGGTTATTTAATACTAGAAAATCATTATATTTTCTATTTAACATACAAATTTCTAATAGACTGAAACAACTCCTACCAACACTGAATCTAATGTAAACACACCATCAAGACTAAGCCTTACACCCGATCAGTTGTTATCACCAATATGGATCTTTACGCTTCTATTATGTTGAATTTTCTTGCTAAATCTTACATACATCCCGAGAGATTGTAGGTTTTCTAATACTACTTCAGTCCCTGTGATTTTGGTCTATCTTGTCCCCTTTTAAATCCGTAAATCATCCTTGATTCACACCCTACGAACCGAAGGATATGGAAGTCTATATAGGACACGACTATATGTTTGTTACTTGCACATTCTGTCAGAGATGATCTTGTTTAATCTTGTATGATTGTACATCCATGTTAACTTCTGCATTTTTACAACACTTGGACCTTAAAATCCCATTATTCACTCCCATATAACATTATTGGTCTTATAACCATTTTACAGTAAGTAAACTCCAATCATATGGCATTCCCGTAACACTCCTACATTTCAATCATCTACCGTAATTCTATAGCTAAAATCTCATCTAGCATACTAGAGCAGCTTAAATATCTAAATTGCCAACATATAGGCACCACAATTCCATCTAATCTGACCTCAATTTCATCTTTCTTATGTTGGCTAAACTTGCAGTTTATATATTCTATCACTTCTACCCTTATTCTCTAGAGTACTTCTCAGCGTTTCAAGTTATTCATTGACACCCTCACTGGTTTCATCAAAAACACAATGTCATTTGCAAATAGTATTCACCATGGGATCTCATCTTGCAAACTATCTTTGGCTCATCCATTACTAGGATAAACAAGTATAGGCTCAATGCAGATCCTTGACATAAGCTCACGTTAATAAAAATCTAATATGTATCTTCTAACAATGTTCTCTCACTTATGATAGCTCATCTTGCATATCATTTATGGTATTTATATAGTTGATATGACTCCATCTTCCTCAACAACCACCAAAAGATTTTTTTGACGCTCAATCATACAATTTCATCACTCTTGTAGTGCGTCCCTAAATCAACCAACGCTGTCACTTTTTAGAAACTTTCATCACATGACTACTCCTCTCTACTCCTCTGGAGTAGGGGTAAGGTCTGCGTACACACTACCCTCCCAGACCCCACAGGCCACATGTTGGATCTCACTGGGTGGTTGTTGTTGTTGTTTCATCACATGACTCATAAGTTCAATTCTATGAGATAAGTACAAACTCCTAAATCAAGGTCAATTCTACAAGATAAGTACAAATTCCTAAATCAAGGCTCTATCACTCTCTAGAAAGTTTCATCACATGACTTAGTTCAATTCTACGAGGTAAGTACAAACTAATTGCAAGATTATTTTTTTGAGGTGAAACTAATTGCAAGAATTTTAGTACTCGATTTTGAGACTATATTTGATAATAACATGTTTGACAGCCTGGCACTCATATTAATAGCCTGGCATACAAACAATATTACAAACATTACTTACTGTATCTCAATAAAAGAACAATATCGCACCCTTAATATTATCCGTGACCAACCATTATATAAACTGGTCATATTCACGTACAAATGTAATTCTCGTTATGGTACTCCCCACCACCACCCCAATTTCACCTTAGCATTATGCCAGATGTGAGATGACTCCTAAAAGTATAATACATGAATATTAGAATGTCCTAATAGAATGATCCTACAACCCTATAAAGGGCAAGAAGATGTGGCTTTGTTTTGCGATAAAGGGGACAAGAAAAGCAAGTAAACTATAAGAAGTGCGTCAATAATGTGAAAATCCTATTTATACCTTGAAAAAGAAGAGAGATAAATCTACAAGTACGCAAAGAAGATTCCGAACACACCAACAAAATTAAATATTGAAAAGGAAATTGTGCGGATTAAGTGAAAGATCTAATAGTAGCTATAAGCAAGCCATTTTTTAAAAGGGTAGCTACCAAACCATGAATTACTAGTTATTACCCTATTAAAATTGAGCTTTCAAAGCTGCACTAAGAAGAACTTCCAAAACTGATAAGAAATTTTTACTTTCAATAAGCAAAACAATCCCTATACCGCACTAAATATTTAACTAAAAGCTTAAACCTTTTTAAAGAAAGATCTCACAATCTTCAAATTGAATAACAATAGTGCTTAATTTAACCTAAAAGAACAAATTTTGCAAAAAAAAAAAAAAAACAAACCTCGCATTGGCGAGCGTTACTGTGATTAAGCCATTGAAGTAAGCAATCCTGGTGAACAAACTTTATGCTACCACTGCAAGCACAAGGATACCGCAGGGGATTATCGGCCTCGCCAGGGTTTCGACAGATCCGACAAACGTCCTCTTCTTCTTCGTCGTCATCATACCTGCTCGTAGCCATAGAATTGGAATCCTTACCAGTCACCTGCGCCGGAGACAACGCAACTGAACCCGAGGAAGAAGACAGGGATGAAGACGAATTGATCGCATCAACGGAGGAGGAGCGTTCCGCCGGAGCAATTCCCTCGGCGCCGTTACTAGACGCCGGAACCGCCGTTGCGAACTCCATAAGCGAATAATCTCCTTCGGTTTCCTAGGGTTTCTTTGAGATTGTGACGAATTAAAGGAACTGTGTTTGGTTTAGAAGAGGATGAAGGATCGTGGACGAAGGGAGAACGTCGGTTGTGTCTGATTACGGTTTTGTCCCTCGATATTTATATTTACGCGTCTGCTTATTTTTCTTTTGATTTTTGGTTGATGATAACGAGGATTTCGCATTTATATTAGTCGGCGAGGAGTTTGGTATATTACGCGGGAGAAAGTTATTGGTCAATATTGCGTTGGACAATGAACAAGTGGGACCTGATAGAATTATATTTGATTTTTTATTACATGGACTTAAATTTTCATGTTTCAAGTTTTAAGGCAGACGTCGTTTTTTTTTTGTTTTTTTTTGTTTTTTTAGGCAGACGAATGACGCGATCCAAATATATTGAGTAATAGGTGTAAATTAAAATGGATAATGCACATTTAAGTCATTAAATCAATACTTTTTTTTGTTTTACTATTTTAGGTGCAAATATTGTCGTCATTTAAACTGAGTGCCAAAGAAACATTATCTGAATTCTTTTTCTTACATTATTATGTCCCTCTCCAAAAAACGGATAACAATTGAATTTATACTGTGGTTTTAAGGAAACGTAATTTTACTTGGTACAAACTGAGAAAATAAGTAAATTTATATTAAATTTAACTGAAAATAGGAATAAAGCAAACCAAACGAGATATGCAGCTTTTGTCCTCGAGATAGGTTACCCTCGAACCAAACTAACGAGCAAAGTGATATATGAAATAAATAACGGAGTACTGAGAGTCTAAAGAGCTTAGAGTATAGTATATTGCTTTGTATGGTGTGAATATGTTGTATATTATAAATGGTCAGACCCCCTTTATATAGTAGGGGAGTCCTACCTTTTGTACAATTCTAAATACAGTAAGAAATCTCATGATTAACTAATTAATCGGCCTCTTTTTGATACAACAACATACCCAGTAAAGTCCCACTAGTGGGGTCTGGGGAGGGTAGGATGTACGCAGACCTTACCCCTACCTCGGAAGGGTAGAGAGGCTATTTCCGGGAGACCCTCGGCTCAACAAAAGAGATAATAATATCAGAAAAGAAACGAAAGAAGAGATATGTAACAACAAAAGAAGCAAGAGAAGTAATAATAATATCTTAAAAGCCAAATAGTGAAAGGGAGTGCAATAATACAATCGTATGCAAAATAACAAAATAGTGTGAACACAACATAGACCGCTACCAGACATAGGCAAAACTCTATCAGACTACCCGGTACAAAGAGGGAAAAACTATGAACTACCCCCTAGCCTACAACCCTAATGCTCGACCTCCACACGTTCCTATCAAGAGTCATGTCCTCGGAAATCTGAAGTCGCGCCCTGATCACCTCGCCCCAATTCTTCTTAGATCGCCCTCTACCTCTTCTCGTACCTGCCAAAGCCAACCGCTCGCACCTCCTAACCGGGGAATCTATGGTTCTCCACCGCACGTTTCCAAACCACCTAAGTCTCGCTTCCCGCATCTTGTCGTCCACGAGAGAAACGCCCACCTTCTCCCGAATATCTTCATTCCTTATCTTATCCAGTTTAGTATGCTCGCACATCCATCTCAACATCCTCATCTCGGCTACTTTCATCTTTTGGATATGTGAATTCTTAACTGGCCGACACTCAGCCCCATATAACATAGCCAGCCTAACCACCGCTCTCTGTAGAACTTACCTTTGAGTTTCGGTGGTACCCTCTTGTCACACAGGACTCCAGATGCTAACCGCCATTTCATCCACCCCACCCCAATGCGGTGTGTGACATCCCCGTCAATCTCCCCATCTCCCTAGATAATAGACCTAGGTACTTGAAACTTTCTCTCTTGGGGATGACTTGTGAGTCGAGCCTCACCACCCTGTCCGCTTCCCCCGACACGCCGCTGAACTTACACTCCAGATATTTCGTGTTGGTCCTACTCAACTTGAAACCTTTGGACTCCAGAGCCTGCCTCCACACCTCTAGTCTCTCATTAACACCGCTACGCGACTCATCGATCAGAACTATTTCATCTGCGAACAACATACACCATGGCACCTCCCCTTGAATATGGTGTGTCAAGGAATCCATCGTCAAAGAAAATAAGAATGGGCTAAGCGCAGATCCTTGGTGTAACCCCATAATCACCGGAAAAAGCTCGGAGTCACCTCCCGCAGTCCTGACCCGAGTCTTAGCTCCATCATACATATCCATTATCGATTCAATGTATGCTACCGGCACCCCTTTCACTTCCAGGCATCTCCAAAGAACGTCCCTAGGGCTGTCATACGCCTTTTCTAGGTCAATAAACACCATGTGCAAATCCCTCTTCCAATCCCTGTGTTGTTCCACCAACCTCCTTATAAGGTGGATAGATTCCGTAGTAGAACGTCCCGGCATGAGCCCGAACTGATTTTCAAAAATAGATACCGCCCTCCTCACCTTCCCTTTCCACCACCCTCTCCCACACGTTCATGGTATGACTTAACAACTTGATGCCCCTATATTTTGTTATAATTCTGGATATCACCTTTGTTCTTAAACAACGGAATCATCAAACTACATCTCCACTCATCTGGCATCCTCTTCGTCTTGAAAATAACATTAAACAGCCCAGTCAGCTATTCTAAGCCCGCTCTACCCACATACCTCCAAAATTCTACTGGAATCTCGTCTGGTCCTGTCGTTTTGCCCCGACTCATCTTACCCACAGCTCCCACTACCTCCTCAACCTTGATATGCCTACAGTACCCAAAGTCTCGGTGACTCTCGGAGTGTCCCAACTCCCCTAGCATGATGCTACCGCTCCCTTCTTCATTCAGAAGTTTATGAAAGTACGTCTGCCATCTATGCTTAATCTGGGAGTCTTCCGTCAATACTCTACCTTCCTCATCTTTGATGCACCTCACTTAATCCAGGTCACGAGCCTTCCTCTCTCTCGCTTTGGCCAGCCGAAATAGCTTCATGTCCCCCCCTTTGCCCCCCCCCCCCCTAGTTCCTCATACAACCGATCAAACGCAGCAGTCTTAGCCTCCGTGACCGCTAATTTTGCCTCCTTCCTAGCTTCCTTATACCTCAATCTGTTTGCTCTCCTCTGCTCCTCATCGGTACTCTCCACTAACGCAAGGTACGCAAGTTTTCTTTGCTTCCACTTTACCTTGGACCACATCATTCCACCACCAGTCGCCTCGGTGCCCGCCAAAGTAGCCCTTCGAGACCCCTAACACCTCTCTCTCCGCCTCCCTAATACAGTTCGCCATCGCCGTCCACATAGCGCTAGCATCCCACCACTCTTCCAGGCACCCATAGCCATCAACCGCCCCTCCAACTCATGCTCAGTATCCTTAGCCAAAGCACCCCACCTGATCCTCAGTTGACCCCGTACAAACCTCTTCTTCCTCTTTATCACGATACCGATGTCCATCACCAGGAGCCGATGTTGAGTCGCGAGGGTCTCACCCGGGATCACCTTAAAATCCTCGCACAACCCCCTATCACACCTCCTATGGAGGATATAATCAATCTGGGTCGTAGCCACCATACTCCGGAAAGTAACCAAATGCTCCTCCCTCTTCGGAAAACTAGAGTTCGCGATCACCAACTCAAAAGCCCTAGCGAAATCCAATAAAGAAGTACCACCTCCGTTCATATCCCCAAAGCCGAAGCCACTGTTCACCTCGCCATAACCCGGCCTCTTCTTGATACGTGCCGATTTTTGCCGTGATCCTCGCTCGATTGAGAATATTTTGGCTTTCCGTTATTTGGCCCGGTAAGCCTTCCTTGATCTTGCCCGGACTTTATCCCGCTCGATCTCGGTCTTGGCTGATCTCGATCGGTCCTTGAGTCACGAGCTTGGCAGCCTAACTCCATGCTATGGTCCGGTGCGACATGAGGTCGAACCTTGGCCTGCCATGCCCTGGTCTTGATTAATCATAAAAAAGGGGCAAGCCCGATTTTGACCGTATACAAATAGTCCCCTCGTTTTTTGGAGAGCAATGACAAGAAACAATTTGAGCTCTCGATCTTCGCTTCGATATATCATGACGTAAAGCATCATGACATAAGCAGCAAGTGGATACTCAAACGTCCCGTCGGTTAGGATACCGAGGCATTAAATGTCCTTCAGTTGTTATCGGCCACTACCGATTCTGAACCGTTGTCTTCAACCTATAAATATATCATTCTTATTTTGCCCAAACTTTACTTTCAAATCTTCTTTGCTCTAATGTTCAAAATCCTTTGCCTCCATAAAAGCTTTGAACTTTCAGATCATTGGTGTTTCTTCGCCTCTTTCCTCACAAAATACCAAGCGTTTCTTCTCAATTTCCATTCTTCTTCACTCGTAAAAATGGATAAGACTTCAAAAACTGTTCCGCAAAAGGAAGCTGCTTCCTCGTCCCCGCCGGCCAGCGAGCAACCAACGGCGGAGCCACGCCCTGAAGAATTCTTTCCCCAAGGGTGCGTCATCGACTCCGACTTCAAGGTTGAAAAGACCCCCTCGGTTCCAGGTCGATATGAGCCAATGTCAAGGTATATATGCACGATCACCGGTGATGTCCTCGACCAAGTTAAGGAGGACTGCAACTGGGTCGACAAGCACATGGTGGTGCCCTCGCTTGAGGAATCAATCACTACCCATATGGAAGGGTTTCTAAGTGTTACACTTATCCTTTCACATTGGGTCCGGTTATTATAAACTTCTGCAAGAAGTACGAAGTGACGCTTGGCTTCATCCCTCTTTCTAGAGGATAGTGATACTACTTCGTTTCTTAGTAAGCCATGTCGTTGGGCTTCCCTTTTCCCCGGACCACCTCATACGCCTACATGGCCCCCGACTCTATCGAGGGGGACTAATAAAGCTTCAATGTCGGGCCTCCAAGGCACCTTTCTCGAGCATAGATGAGGGCAAGGATCGGGGCTGGATGGGCCGATTTGTCCGAGTGAAGACCTCGGACTTGATCCCGGCCGAGAGTATGCCATTTCCTGAGAAATGGAATATGAAACGTAAGTATAATTCTGTCCTTAATTTCTGCTTATTGTCTTCATCTTTTCATCCTTCCTTATCAGCATTTTACTTGAAGCAGCCGTTGCCCGGATGCTGGGTGCGGTTCCCTAACTCGAGAATTGGGTCAGGAGCTTAATATCGAAATCGACACATGCTGAGCGTGCATGGTGCGATTTGACGAATCGATGGGAGGCCCATAACCATGGTAAATTTGTGACTTAACAATTTGACTATTGTTCGAATTCCCCTTCGATCTTACTTATCTTTCTTTTGTAGGTATCGGGAAGGATGTGCTAATGAGGCCCCCATCTGGCGATGAAGAAATCTTTCCCCAACCATCTGCTCTGAAGCAGAAGAAAGAGCGGAAGAGGAGCTTTCGAGTTCCATGAAGTCGGTTGAACAGAAGCCCAAAAAGAGGCGAACCCGAAAACCCAAGGGAAATGTCATCCCTCTATCAATGGACTCGGTCCGTCGGCTATTAGATAAGTCCGAGGAAGATGAAGAGGAAATCGGGCTGGCGGCCCGAGTGCGAGCTGGAGTTGATACTCAAAAAATCTCCGAGCCGGTGGGAGCTGAAACTGCTCTGCCTCGACTTAATGAGCCCGAGGGGGAAGCCAGCCAAAGTCCCTAAGCCAGAAAGAGCTAAGTCGCCTCCCCTCAAGGTGAGAAGACTATCAAGGAGACCACAGAGGCTGATGTAGAAACCATGTCTGAGACCCCCCCCCCCCCCCCCGAGATGAAAGCGGCGCCCCAAAAGATTTGCTTGGGGCGATTGAGATTGGAGATTCCCCTTCATTGCCTTCATTATCTGATTCGATGATCAAGGATGCTCAGGCGATGGAGACTTGCCATGCGGAAGGGGTCCATAGGGCAGACGACCCTTTCCGTGGTTACTTTGTTGAGTGGAAGACGTCACCGGTTTGGGTGACTTGTAAATACCGAGGAAGATCTCGAATGAATCCTTCTCGAGCCTTAAACTGACTGATCAGTTCCCGGCCCCCAGCGTCGATCCCGGGCGTAAACGATCAATTGTCATCTCGGTCGCGGAGGACGCTCAGGTTCTCTCTGCCCCCGTAGGGGTGGCTAGCTACCTCTTATGCTTGGTCACCTAAAAAGACCAAGCCAAGATGGATGAGGTGGAAACACCTTGTCTTTTCAGTGAAGCCCGGCAAGCTCTAAACCGAGTAATCCCAGATTTCCCTGTCGATGTCAACTTTCATACATAGATTTTTCTCTCTTTATATAACTTCCTTTTCTATTTTGTAGGCTTCTGTGCTTCATCATGAGGGTTTCCTCCAATTCCGAGGGGAGCTGAGTCGGTATGAGGCCGAGATTCGAGGGATTATTGAGGAAAAGGATGCCTTCAAGCTTCTCAGCGAGCAAAGAGAAGGGGAAGCTAAAGGCCTCCATGCTGAGCTAAAAATGACTCAAAAAGAACACGCCGAACTGGTCGAGCAGGTAAGAAGAATATTTGAAGTTAGTGACGGCGATTCGGGCATGGTAGCTAATGGTTTGAACTCGCAGGTCCAACAAAATCTTGACGTGATCAGGCAACTCCGTGAAGAGGTTGATGCAATAAAAATTGAGGCCGAAGGGTGGAAGAAGAAAATGGATCGCCTGGCCTCGGCTGAAAACCAGCTCCGAGGTATGAAAGAGGAAATCTTGGTGCAGGCCAAGAAAATCGACGAGCTCCAGTCCTAGTTGGGTTCGGTAGTTTTTGCTCAGGAGAACCTGGTCGCGGAGCTCAAAGCCGCCAAATCTGAAGTTAAGACAGCCAAGGCTGATGCTGATGTAGTGGTGGCCATTTACCGGGCCGATGCTGAAGCCGAAGCCGCTCCGATTCGAGCAAAGGAAGTTGCCGAGGCTGCTCAGGTTCGAGTAAAGGGGGTTGCTGAGAAGGCCAAATATCAATCTCGAAAGGAGACCCTCGAGGAAATCCATGCTCAGGGTTTTGACCTTACAACCGAGATCGAGAACGCTAGGGAGCTCGAAGCTGAAGCTAGGAAATTAGCTTTCCCGATGATAATGATGAATCTGGGAGCTTAAGTGAATCCGAAGTGGAGAAGACCCCGAGGGCGGAGATGCCTCTCTCGGAGACGACTGGGCCACTTAGGCTTTTAAATAGTTTTTGTATTTCTTCTGAGGCTGGTTCGGCCTTTGTAAAGAACCTCCATCGGGCCGAGTTGCCCTTGTAAAAAGTTTTTGATGATTATATAAAAAATTTCCCTTTCATACCTTCTGAGTCTGTTGCCTTTTTTATTTTAAGGTCAGAACGTCTTAGCATAAAATAATGATGTTGTCATAAAATTATGATGTTGTATTCAAAGGTCCAAGGTTCAGATGGGAAGGACCGGTAATAAGTACTGCCCTCGACTGTTTTTTGATCGATAATCCCTGAGCGAGTCTTCGAACTTGAATTAAGATAGACCGTCCCCGAGTGAGGATTTGTTTAAACTCGATTTAAGATAGACCGTAGTCCCCGAGTGAGGATCTGTTCGAACTCGATTTAAGGTAGCCCTTAGGCTTTCTAGTCGAGTGAGAATGATCTCTCGAACTCGAGGTAAAAGTATCCCTTGGGCCTTTGCATTTCGTGTTTGGATGATCTAGCCCTTTTTTAAAAAAACATCGTTTATGTACATATATGATACTTTCCACCCTTTTCGGCTCTAAAATTTTTCCTTTGTTTTATTGCTTGTTGTAGACATGTGAATTTTGACCCTCCCCAAGATTTTTTTATATTTTAGCACGTAAATATTTAATTTAGGCTTAATATAGCTATTTCAACTCATTTTGACTCTTTTACTTTATTTTATTACAAGAAAAATAAAAATTACAAAAAAATATTTTAGTTTATGTATTTTTCATAAATTTAAAAAAAAATACAAAAATAGTACCTTATTTTTATCTTTATATAATTTCGAAAACACAAAAATAGTTTCATGTTTAGTTTAATTAATTAGGATTAGTTTTTACATTGTGTAGTATTTTTATCTTATTTTAAAAGGAGTCAATTAAGGTGTTGGATCACAATTTTAAGAGTTTTAGAGCCCAGTTCTGGGCCCAATTCGGATTAGTCCATTAAGCCTAGAGACCCTTCTAGACTCTTCTTTGGAGCAAAAACAAATAAAAAAAAAGACCCTAAGGACTTAACACAAAAAAACCTAAGGACTAATTAGCAAAATACACCTACACCTAGACTCTACATATAGAGTAATGCCTAAAATCTAAAAGAAGAGATAACGCCTCTAGAAACCTTCAGCCGCAGAACTAAGAACCCACCCCCACTGATCATTTTCCTCAACAAAAAACATAGAGAGATTAAAAGAGAAAGCAGCCCCAAGCAACCCCGATTCCAACTGAAAAATCACTCCAAACCTTACCCGAACAACCCCTGTTTTCCACCAGCAAAACCAGATCTAAAATCTGCAAACTCCAGCCCGAAATCTACTCCAGAAATAGTTCAAAAACGAGCTAAAAAACAGCTCAATTTCCCAGCGAAAATCAGCTTCAAAACCAGTCTGAAAATCAACTCCAAGACAGCCCTGAACCGGCACCAAAGTCACGCCAAATCAGCATGAAAATCAGTTGAAAGTAACCCCAAAAATATCTCCAAACCAGCTCGGATAACCAGTCCAAAACGTCACGAAATCCCAGCGTATCCGCCCTCACAGCATTCTCTCTATGGGTCAGTGAAGGGGTCGAGTCCGTCGAGGTTGACGTAGGAGTTCTTCAACTGAAGGTTCCTGTTCGTTGAGTTTGTTTGTTGCTCATTTTGGTCGCCGCCTTGCCTGGTCTGTTGGATTCATTAGCTCAAAGCTCTCTTATGGCACTTGTCTCTGCTGTACAACTTTGCTCCAGGAATTTTACAATCAATTGGGAAATCGATTTTGGCTTCATAAAAGGTCCAGTTCCTTAATTACTTTCATTTTATATTATTCTATTATTAGATAAATATCTTGCTAAAAGTATTTTTTTTTTCCTGTTTTGAAAGTCTTGAATGTCGCCATATATTAATATGTGTTAGCATGTCTTAAAGATTATTGATTGTTGAATACGATTAATCTTTTAAAATAAGTTAAGTTACTAAATGAGCTCACATTTATTTATTTGGAATTGGACGTGGGATATGGGAATAATGGAATTGCTTCTGTTTGTTTAATAACTTTAAAGCAAGATAGAAAAGTTTGATGACAAAAGAAGTGACATTTGGAAGGAACGATTTTAGATTCTTGGCCAGAAGAATTCTGTCATGGCCTATAATAATAAGCTAGTCTATTTTAATAGATAGCAAATTAACTCAAAAGATGGAATAGTCGGAAGAATAAAATTTCAAAACTCGTGGCCCTCTTTAATTACTTCATTAAAATATTTAGAATTCGGGACGTGCCATTTAGCGAATTTTCATGGCCTCCCGCGAAGATAATAACACGCTAGTCGCTTTAGGCGCGCTTTTTTTTAATAATATTACTTTCCTAAATACGGGTGTGCATTTCATGCAACCCAAATCCAAATCCCAAAATGTTGAATAAAAATGTGTCGAGGATACGGGTGCATTACATGTGACGTGATCCAAAAACACGTTTTCAAACGACGTTCACTTTCTTAAATTTTTTAATTAAAAGCGGTTAAATAATTCTAAAATTGCACCATAGGATGACATGTATTAAAACCAGATTTTAGCCAAATATAGCAGTTGAGCGACCGTGCTAGAACCACGGAACTCGGGAGTGCCTGACACCTTCTCCCGGGTTAACAGAATTCCTTACCCGGATTTCTGGTTTGCGACTGTTAAACAGAGTCAAACCTTTTCCTCGATTCGGGATTCAAACCGGTAACTTGGGACACCATAAATCTCCCAAGTGGCGACTCTGAACTTCTTAATAAACGAATCCCGTTTCGATTGTCCTTTAATTGAAAAAACTCCTTTATTATACCTTTCACGGGGTGTAGTAAGAAAAAAGGAGGTGTGACACTTGTATTCATAAATGTTGGAATGCCTTAGCATAAAATAAATAAAGTTGTGTTCGAGGGTTCGAATAAACCTTGCCTTTATTACCTTTTTGGGTTAAGGCGTTATCGGGGTTCGGTGTTACCGAAGTTTTTCCCCGAAACTATCTTAAGTTTAAGATTCTGCCGAGGGTAGCCTTTAGAACCGGTTGTGAAAGAATTTTTTCTTTTTCGAAGGCCTATATTTGTTATGGATTTCGGACGTCTCCGAAACGTGTTAAATTGGTTGTAGCCTTGTAGTTCGGGTATGGCCTAGTGAGCTTTCTTTCCTGAGTTATCTAGGCTTGCCTAAGATAACAGTCACTCGGGTATGGTCTTGGCCTTTAACATATGAGGGTTGCCTAAGAGGTCTTATGCCCTCGACGTTCAATAGTTCGATCTATTCGAGTTTATTTTACGGACGACAATCCCCGAGTGTGGGAGTGACTATCCGAACTCTAGTTACAATCGGCCTTTGGGCTTGTTTCCATAATAGATCAAAAGTACGGGGTTGTAAAGTGGAAATTTTTCCAAGACATCAGATAGCTGCAAGGAAAGTAATTTTCTTTATTCTTGTCAAAAATAGTCACATGTGCGTACATGTTTTATATCAGGCCTCGAGCAATCTATGTGGGCACGGTTCGTTTTGATTTTGGCCCTTATAATAAATCCTATTTATTAAGACCCTTCCATTTCGAAATAAATTTCCTTGCTATAACAATTCAATATCCGAGGGTAACCCCCCTCCCCCAGTATTTGAGGTTGATTGTAAAGAAATCTCGGATACTATAAACATAGTCTTTGATACCGATTTGTGATCGGACTTCAATTCTAAGTTAGCACGATCCATTGTTGTCGCGTTAAAAACCTTACCGAAAAACCCAATCGGGACAAAAACAGTTCAAGGGAAAAAGAGTGCAACGCGTGCTTTCAGACCTAAAGGTTTCGTGACGCTCCTTGTCGATAACCTGCAAGTGTTAGGCAAAAAATAGAAAGAATTGAAATGTGGTCGTACCTCAGCAGTAATACCGTTTGAGATGGGTTACGTTCCAATTATTTGGTAGCTGTTCTCCATCCATCGTTCCGAGCTTGTAGGATCCTTTCCCTGTGATCTCGAGCTTCCCAGTTCGGACCCAATTTTCCTTTATTTGGATCGGGTGTTTAACGTGACCTTCCTCAATACCAAGTCTCCGACATTAAAATATCGAAGGTTGTCCCTTCGATTGTAATGCCTTTCATTCCGTTGTTTCTGGGCAGCCAATCGAACAAAGGAAACTTCACGTCGTTCATCTAATATCTCCAGACTCGTATTCATGGCCTCGTCATTCGATTCTTCGTCGCATATTGGAATCTGATGCTCGGCTCCCTGACTTCGACCAGTATTAAAGCTTCGGTGCCATAAACCAAAGAGAACGGGGTTGCCCCGATACTGGACTTCGAAGCTATGTGATACGCCCAAAAGACTTCGGGCAGGATTTCTCTCCATTTTCCTTTGGCGTCGGCCAACCTTTTCTTGAGGTTTTTATTATGGTTTTGTTGGTCGATTCGGCTAGCCCATTTCCACTAGGGTGATAAGTTGTTGATAAGATCCTTTTGATCTTAAGGCCTTCGAGAAATTTGGTCACCTTGCTGCTGATAAACTGTTTTTCGTTATCACATGCAATTTCGGATGGTATTCCAAATCGACATACGATGTGGTCCCAAATGAAGTTGATGTCTTCTTTCTCCCTGACCTTCTGGTAGGCCTGTGCTTTAACCCACTTAGAGAAGTAGTCAGTCATAAATAAAATAAATTGATCCTTACCCGGTGCCGATGGAAGAGGGCCGACGATGTCCATTCCCCACTTAATGAATGACCATGGGATAAAACTGAATGCAGCAACTCCCCAGGTTGGTGAATGATCGGAGCATGTCTTTGACATTTATCATATTTTTGCACAAACTCCTTTGCATTTTTTTTCTTCATATCAACCCAGTAATATACGGCTCTGATTACCTTTCGAACCAGTGATTCGGCGCCTGAGTGATTCCCGCATGTGCCTTCGTGGACTTCCCTCAAAACATACTCGGTATCTCCCGGTCCCAGTCATATTTCTAGCGGACCGTCCAACATCCTTCTGAGTAAGGTTCCATCTTCGGCCAGGCTAAATCGGGTTACCTTCGTGCGCAGGGCCCTCGATTCTTTTGGACCGAGGGAAGCTTTCCATCTTCAAATACTCTATGTATTTGTTTCTCCAATCCCAATTCAAGCTTGTGGAATTTATCTTGGCGTGGCCTTCTTCGACCACCGACCTCATGGGTTGTACGACCGCTCCCGAATTGAGTTCGTTGTCTTCGACCGATGACCCTAGGTTTGCGAGGGCATCGGCTTTGCTATTTTGATCTCGAGGCACATGTTGCAAAGTCCATTCCTTGAACCGGTGTAGAGTTACTTGTAGCTTATCCAAGTATCTTTGCATTCGTTCCTCTCGAACTTCAAAGGTTTCGTTAATCTGATTCATCACGGGGAGAGAGTCATATTTGGCTTCGATCACCTCCGTTTCCAAGCTTTTGGCTATTTCGAGACCTGCAATCATAGCCTCATAATCAACCTCGTTGTTAGTCAATTTTACAGTTCTAATAGATTGTCTAATGTTGGCCCAAGTAATGGTTAGTTTTGAAGACTGACAAAGGAACTCAGGCATGAACCAGGTCCATCCCTCCAGGTCCATCCCCTGTGTGCATAGAAACGGGCAGATTCGAGCATGTGGTATGCACGTGAAGGAGATAAGCTTAACTTGGTATACTTGATATTTCCTGATCGAAAAGGTTGCAGAATTGATAAGGAGAATGACTCCTTAATCAAAGAGAACACTATCTGTAACGACCCGGCCGGTCGTTTTTAGAATTTACGCCCCGATCCCCTATTAACTGCTTTCCCCAAGTTTATTTCTGCTATTTTGAATTGCCGGGATGGTCGGTTTTGAATTTCGGAGAGTTTTGGGACACTTAGTCCCTAAATGAGAGCTTAAGTGTTGGAAAGTTGACCGTAGTCGGAACAGTGTGAAGACGGCCTCGGAATGAAAATCTAATGGTTCCGTTAGCTCCCTTGAGTGATTTCGGGTTTAGGGGCATGGTCGGTTGTGTTTTGGAGGTCCGTAGCTAATTTAGGCTTGAAATGCCGAAAGATGGATTTTTGAAGTTTTCGGTTCGATGGTGAGATTTTGATCCGAGGGTCGGAATGGAATTCCGGAAGTTGGAGTAGCTCCGTAGTGTTGAATGTGACGTGTTTGCAAAATTTCAGGCCATTCGGACGAGGTTTGATAGACTTTTTGATAAAAAAGCGTATTTTGAGAAATTTGGAGTTCTTAGGCTTGAATCCATGGTTAATTTGAGGTTTCGATGTTGTTTTAGGTGTTTTAAGGATTGGTACAAGTTCGGGCAGTGATATTAGACTTGTTGGTGCCTTTGGTTGAGGTCCCGGGGGCCTCGGGATGATCTCGGGTGGTTGACGGGGGAAATTTGGGGTTAAAGTTGCAGCTTCAGCTGCTGGTTCTGTCATAACTGCACTTGCAGTTTGGGTTTCGCAGGTGCGGCACCGCAGAAGCGGCTAATTGGTCGCAGAAGCGGTTTTGAGGCAAAAGGGAGTCGACCGCAGATGCGGTCAGGTAACCGCAGAAGCGGCACCGCATCTACGGTGATGTAGTCGCAGGTGCGGAAACTCCCCCTTAAATGAAATGTCATAGATGCGACCGGGTTTCGCAGATGCGGGACCGCAAAAGCGGTCCCAGGGCCGCAGATGCGGTAATCGCTGGGCAGATCATATAAATCCTTGCCTTCACGAAATTTAGTCATTTTTCTTCTTTTTCAAACGGGAAGAAGCTTGGGAAGCACTTTTCAAGAGGGATTTTCAGAGGAGTTCATTGGGTAAGGTCTTTGGTCCCTAAACTCGTTATTGGAATGATTTCTATCAATTTAAGCATGAAAAATTAAGGAAAATCAGTGGTAATTGTGGGATTTAGGGCTTGGGATTAAGAGACTTTGAAATGAGAATTTGAGGGGTCATTTGGGCTCCAATTTCAGTGTTCTTGGTATGTATGAACTCGTGAGAGTGTGAGGATTCGGGAAATATAAATTTCACTCGATTCCGAGACGTGGGCCCGAGGGGCGTTTTGGTCATTTTACCTAATTTCGCGCATTAGCTTAGAATTTAATTGTAGAATCAGTTACTTGAAGTGTTATTTACATTATGAAATTAGTGAATAGATTTGGGCCATTTGGAGTCGGATACTCGTGGCAAGAACGTGGTTTCGGGTTGACATTTGAGCCGGTTCGAGGTAAGTGGCTTGTCTAACCTTGTGTGGGGGACCTTTCCCCTTAGGTTTGATATTGTGATAATTGAAATGTCTTGTACATGAGGTGACGAGCGCGTACTTGTGCTAATTGTTGGAAATTTAATTTTTCATTAAAAATAGCCTTGAATTGTGTTCTTCCTTTTCTTGCTTACACTGTTTGGAAATTAAACCTGCTGTTAGCCTAGAGAAGCATGTCTACTTGACTAAATTGCTCTATTTACCTTAACTGCCTTATTTGTATTACGTGAAACATGCTAGGTTAGGATTACCTGCTTCACCTTGATATGAAATTGATTGAATTGAGTTCTTGTTGCTGCTGTGTATTTACTTTGGGACTACGGGACGGTATCCCGGGAGCTCCCCCTGTATGTTTACTTTGGGACTACGGAATTGCATTCCGGGAGATCCCCCTACACTTTTACATTGGAACTACGGGATTGCACCCGGTAGATTTTCGCGCATTTTACGAGTTGGACTACGGGACTGCACCCGGGAGATCCACTGGATATGATATTTATATTTGGGGACTACAGGACGGTATCCTGGGAGATCCCCAGTTGTTATCTTGGAGTTGAGCTATATTCTTTTTTGTGTTTAACTTGCCTCTGTAATAGTTGTTGCTGTCCTTCATATCCCGTGTTACTTATTTACACTGTTTATTTCACACTGTTAAACCTTATATCTTATTTAACCTCAGTAGGGCCCTGACCTTTCTCGTCACTACCCAACCGAGGTTAGGCTTGGCACTTACTGAGTACCGCTGTGGTGTACTCATGCCCTTCCTGCACATGTTTTCATGTGCAGATCCAGGTACTTCGACTCAGTCCCACCGCACCTAAGGCGAGGCGACTGCTATAGCGACTTCGAGGTATTATCTGCCGCGTCCGTAGACCGAGGAGTCTCTTTCTATTCTTGTTGTTTAGTATTAGCCTTCTGTATTTTCAGTTCTTGTTAGACATTCTGGAGTTAGAGTTATGTAGTACTTCTTAGCTTGTGATTCATGGGTTTCCGGGTCTTGGATTTATGTGTTGGTTTTGAGAGTTAGATATGGTGTATGCCGAGCGGCACATTTAAACACTGTTTATTTCTTTATTTCCGTTTTAAATTGTTTTACTTCCACAAATTTGGTTTCTTTTCCGCAATTTAGGCTTACCTAGTCGTAGAGACTAGGTTCCATCATGATGGTTCACGGAGGGTGAACCGGGGTCGTGACACTATCCAAGATAGGGAATGAGTTAGAAGTTGAAATCAACTAGAACTCTTCCACCAAGGAAGAGTAACTCTATAAATTGTAGGATGTTCTCACTTTACAAGTGTTGCACAAACGCAGAAGTTAAATGTGAATTGAGAGCAAAATAGCAAGGCAATTTTGCAAGTAGTTCGTGTGTGATTCAAGTGTCTGTCTTTTATTCTAGTTCAATTGTAGTAGGTGTTTTCATATTGTACCTTTCAGCTTTATCTAGAGGCAATTGTAAGAGGTACTCAGAGTATTCAAGTTAGAGTTAACTTGAAGTTGTCGCAACAATTAGAGGCTGTGTGATAGGCTATAATTATGTATTTTAGTCGATTATTATATTCCAATTTACTACACTTTAATTGAGTTTGCGCTTTAATTGCTAGTGTTTTGCACTAATTGTGTGTTTTATGCTTTATAGGGGTGATTCCGAGCTATGTAGAGGTTATGTAATGAATTCAAGTGATTTGGAGCTTTGAAGTCTGAGTAAAAGCCCAAGGAATTAAGTCGGGATCGTGTTCGGGGATCAGCGGATGATAGTTAAGACCGAACGACGAATCGAGTAGGCATATTGCGCACTATCTAGTAAAATGCACATAACTTTTCGTTCAGAACTACATTTGGTCTATGTAATATATGGTTGGAAAGTTAACTCAAAGGGATACAACTTTCATGTTTTACGTTTTTTCAAATTCCAAATGGAACAAGGTGAAAAATGTGGTTGAAACCGTGACCGCGGATCTGGACGCGGACTGAGGTAATGCACTGGGAAAATACCGCGCCAGGACCGCAACCGCGAGTGTCCAGGCCTGAAAAATTGTCCTTTTTCGCATAGGAGAAGGTATAATTGTTTGGGGCCGACCCTAATGGTATATATACATGGAAAACGGTATTTTGAGGAGGTTGGACACGCTTTTGACACAGATTCGACCTAAGGAGGTAGAGACAGAATAGGAGCAAGGCGGGGAATTCTTCTACGAGTTTTTCCTTCCTCTTCCTATTTTTTCATTGTTGGTTATGACTTTTAGTATTGTAGTTTTACATACTATTATGAATAGCTAATTTGTTATCTAGGGTTTTGATGGAACCTTTTATAGGATAAATTCTTGTTATGTTTTTATATAATTGAGCCGTTGGATTTCTCTACTTGTTCAACTACGTGTTTATTGTTGTTGATTGAATGGCCATCGATTGATTGTGCCTATTTATTATGTGTTGCTTGAGAAAGATACATATTTAGGTGGTTGTTGAACAACGTCACTCCTAACGCATGTGAGACATCAATACAGTGGGTTTAAAGGCAGGTTTAGAAATAACAAAGCCTTGACGTGGTCATAATGAGCGGTTACATAAAGCCAACTAGCGTAGTTCGAGAGAATATGTTTAGTAAATTATTGTAGTTGCTCGAGAGAGAATTACGGCACCTGAAGTGCTCACGATCAGTAGAGAATACATTGGCGATATTGTAGGAAACATAGCTAGAAGGATTCCGACAATTGGGGAAATCATAACTCTAGACTTCCTTAATTTAATCTCCAACTCTTTGTCTTGTTAGTTGATAATTCTACCTTTTTGTAGTATTTGCTAGTTAATTAGTTAGAAATATAAATCTCAATCTTTATAATTTATAAAATTGTTCAAACTTGTCTTCTTAGTGATATTAAACAGATATAGCTAAGCCTTAGTTCTCTATGGGATTCGACTCCGAACTTATAGACCGTATTATATTTGGAGCGACCGCTTATCATTTTTAGGACTAGAGTTGGGCGTGATCAAATCGCTCGCTGTTTAAGTAGATTGTTACGACATGTGAGAAAGTATTTGAATCAGACTATTATGATTTGAATTTTGGAAATGTAATAAAGTTACAAATTTAGAAATACACCAAACCGTTGTGTGTGGTTGAAAAAGTTCTTTTTTTTTTTAACAAAAATAACTTCAAAATTGTTTTGTTTTAAAATGTTATTTTTTTATCCACAAAACAATCAAGTTTAAAATACTGTTTTTTTTTAAAAAATATTGATCATTTAACCAACTAAATGTTGCCGGAATCCACACACCCAACTATGAACTCGGGGCGTATTTATAGCTCTGTGGGAGAGAAAATCTCACTTTATACCTATTAATTCCAAACTACTTACCCTTTAATGTTTAGATCCAAATTATTTACTACTCCTACCCATACTCCCCAAACTATTTACCCGCTAGTTGTTCCCAGAGCCAAGGCTTCAATCACAAAAAGCTTAGCTTTACTAAAATAAAGATTGGATACAGATTCTCTCTAACTAATCACTGTTATGTACAAGAGAATTTTAGCATACATTGGAAGGTGACCAACTGATAACCGCAATCAAGGTTATTTGAAAAAATTGAACTAGGCTCTCGCCCCTTTCTCCTTTCTCTAATTGAGTAGTTTTCATGAACCATGCGATCAGAATTACATGTGGATAAAACTTACAAAGTCATGGTTTGGATACTTCATTAAGTACAACAGCAGATTACATCCCAAATCTAAATTTTTGTGTGTATTTGAATATCCACCATCGTTGGGCTTGAAGCTCAATTTTGTTTTTGGAGATTTTTTGTTTGATTCAAAGTGGGTGCTGTTAAATATTGCTTATAGTACCTTCTAGAAGTTCATACTGAAATTTAATAGCATTTGGACCTGATTTGAGGTGATTGAGATCGAAATTTTCAGTTGAAAATAGAAGAAGAACACAGCTACAGTATACCGCTACGGTATACAATATGATGTAGGAGTATATAACTATACTGCAACAGTACACTATTATAGTTTACAAAACAGTATACCGCTACAGTATACTAATATACTATAGGAGTATATAGTTATACTGCAACAATATACTATTATAGTATACAATATATTATTATGGTATACTGTAATAATCTGCAAGATAATGTAACAATATACTATAATAGTATACTTATTACCCGTAAATTCACTTGCCTTTTCCCTTTTAATTTGTTTTAAGCTTTTACCCAGCGTGAGAGCAAATTGAAAATGCAAATAAAAATAAAATATATATAGTATGCTATATGATGTAACGGTATACTCTTACAATTAGATCCTTTTAGAATCTTTTAAATTTTTTATTGACAACTGATATTATTTTAGTTTAATAATTAAATTGATTTTTTTTAACTCATTGCGTACAATTGTATACCCTGTTGGTATAGCTATATACTATACTGGTATCACATGTTAGTTAATATTTTTTGGTTGTATTAGCTACATTTAATTGGTACACAATTTGATTTTTCTTTAGTAATAATATAAAAAAAAAAGAATAATAAAAAATAGTGAAAACAGTAAATGAAATTAGATTATGAAGAGAAAAAGAATATAAAAAAAAGAAGTTAAATGAAATTAGAAAAGGAAAAAAGAAAAAAATAAGAAGAAAACGAGAAAAAAGAAAAGGAGAAAAGAAAAGAAAAAGAAAATAAGCATAGAAATAAAAAATGATTGGAGAATAAAGAAAAAATTCCCAACAAAACCTACTATGGGTATGAAATGTAATTAGTTTATGGGTAGGAAAATAAATGAGTAGACAAGGGTGAATAGTTTTGTTTTTTAGGGTAACCGTGTCAAAATCCCATTGGGACACGTAAATTCGTGGTCTCTCTACCAAACTAGGTATTTCATGTACGTATTTTCTAGAATTAGTAATATTATATGTTGGTCACTATACTTCAAAAAGGTTGAATGATGGTTAAATAGTAAGTTATTTACTCAAAGGAACATATATAAATCAATTCTCACTTTGTATTTTTTTTCTCCTTTTTTAGTGGTGTACCCATGTTCGTCAAATTTTATTAAATCCGCCTATGTATGGACTCCCTATAAAAAAATCTTTATTTTCATGCTAGAATCTAAAAATTCTGATTAAGAATAAAAAAACTTTTATCATTTCACCATATTATATATTTGTGGTCACACTAAAAAAAAGTAGTGTGAAGAATCTTCGTCCAAACGGCTTAGTTTAAAGTTTAAACCATTTGGTCCGTATCGATTGTTGGAATATGCGTTTAAATTCTTCCCCCACTTCCTTTTTTATTTTCTTCTTCTTCTTTTTGTTGAACTTGTTATTACAAACTTATTAACTACGCGTCTACGCCAATAGAGTAGAGCCAATTCATTTGGCTATTGCCATACAACTGGTACAGCTGTAGTTGTCAAATAGCTACTGATTTGCGTATACAATTCGATCAAAATACTATACCGAGAAGCAGAGGCGGATCTAGGATTTAACCTCTATGGGTTCAATATTTAAGATTTTTAATATTGAGTTCATTATATTTTTAAAGTTATGGGTTTGTATCTACTATTTGTTGCAATTTGTGTAAATTTTCACACAAATTTACGTTCCACATCAAAAGTTATGAGTTCAATTGAACCCATAAATATAATGCTACATCTGCCCCTGCAGAGAAGTAGGCATCTAAATGTTAAAGCACATACAAACTTAAGCTTGCACGCTTCAAGTTAAAGCATGAATGTTAAAGCACATATAAATTACGAAAGTTGCTATTAGTACCATATGTATAATGGTTGGAATCCCTCCATCCTTAACTAATTAGAGGTCGTGAGTTTTGTATAGGATACAATTGGTTAGCGACGAGAAGTTTTATTTTGTGTCTCATACAACTGACACTAGTTGTATGAGGCTCCTTTTTGTCTCACAAATTTGTGGACCCCAATTTTACACTTCTGGGTCCACAGTAATGTGGGTCCATAAAACTGTGAGACAAAAAAGGTTGCCTCATACAACTAGTGTCAGTTGAATGAGACACAAAATAAAATTTTCCGTTAGCGACAGTTATACGAATGACGAGATGACACGTGGAACTGAAAACAAGTAAGATGTGAGTCAGCAAATAATTGTCACCGAATACAAGCATGTGACCGGTGCTAAGTGAGTTCCGAAGGCATTGAAAAACCGAGAACAACGATTTGAAAGGAATATATTGGTTGGGAAAGACAGCATTCAATGAGCAGTCGTTATAAAAAAAATTGTATTAGTTAATAGCCAATTGTTATGTCTCCTTTTCTGAGGCCAGGCGATCTATGTTCTTTTACCGTTCTTCGGCCTCATCCTTTACCACATCTACCTCTTCACAGAGCTGCCCGATCTTGTCGATCTTTTGTTGGATTTGCGGGTTCGGACCGTTAGTCATCATGTCCGATTCATCGTCACTAACTGCAAAAATGCTTCTTACCTGCTCGGCCAAGTCGGCATGCTCTTTCCGAGCCACATCTAACTCAGCCCGGAGGCCCTTAGCCTCCTCTTCTCTTTGCTCGCTGAGAAGCTTGTAAGTGTCTTTTTTCTCAGTGAGGCCTCAAATCTCGGCCTCATATTGATCCAGCTCTTTCCGATGGCGGAGGAACATATCATGATGGAGTATCGAGGCCTACAAACACAGAGAAAGAAGTTATGGTCACCTATAGACTAATCTAAGTATAAACCAAAAATTATTAAGAAGTATTTGAAGTTACCCGATTTAGCACGTGTTGAGCTTCATTGAAGAGGTAGGGCGCTTCTACCTCGTTCATCTTGGCCTGATCCTCCTCGGTCACTGTTGATACCCAATTTTTCCCTATATATTTTCGGTATGCAAAATAACTTCAAAAGGGCATATATATGCATATGTAAGCATATTCAAGTATTTTATTATTTTTCCATAATTTCTAAGGTTTCAAATCAATTTATTTTCATCTTTTATCCATAAAAAATCCAATAATTATTTCCAAAATTATTATTTTTGGTAATTCATTTGTCGGACCTTTATATTTATGCTAAGATATAGCTAAGGTAACTTTTTGCATATTTTTACAAATTTTATTTAGTAATTTTAAGCTAAATTGCATATAATTACAATATTAGCCCCTTTAGATTTAATTGTGTTTTATATTCTAAAAATTAAGTTCTGTATTTTTTAAATTGCTAATTATAAGTTATAAATCATTTTAGTACTTTTAATTTATTTTCAGAAATTAGTTTATCACTTTTTATAAATTAAATAGGGAAAAATGGCTATTTAAAATTTAGCCCAATTGCATTTCAATTATAGCCTAAATCCTACCCCAATTAAACCCAATTCCCCCGGCCCAATCCCAATTAAACCCCGACCCAATCTCAAATTGAACCGACCCAAACCCAAACCCCTACCTACCATCTTTAATCCAGGTCGTTGATCATTCAGATCAACGACCACCATTTGCCCTTCCATAATTAAACCCAAAAGACCCCTAACCAAATTCATTTCCCACCTACCGCCGCCCTTGAATCCCTCTTCTCTCTCAACTCTCTCTGAAACTCTCCTAAACCCTAGACGCTGCCATCTAACCCCACCCTAATACCCGGTTAATCCATGGTTTCTCATGGCCATTTGAGATATGTACCAGCCTTCTATGGTTCCTATGTGCTTGGTTTTGTGGTTTCATGGCTAGACCTCGAGGGAACCTGGCCCAGTCCTTCCTCGACTGTTGTTCATGGCCTTTCTCCGGCCATCCACGACCTTTCTCAGGCCACTCATGGCCTTTCAAGGCTGATCCTTAACTTTCCTGGTTAGATCGGTATCTTTCAAGGCCTTTCTCATTTCTTTTGGATTTTCTGAAACCCTAATCTCTAGGACCTTCCAATTTCTTTCAGATCTATCTTAGATCTGTGCTTCCTATGAACTTTCTAAGTGCTCCCCGAAGGTTCTTTGACTTTTCTTTCAAAATGACTCTTCACTTTCAACGATTAGGGTTTTTCCTTTAAGTTTTCTTCTCTGATCTTAATGTGGTTTGATGATTTTGCTATTTGCTCATATTGTTATTCTATCTATTTCAGCATGTTTTAAAACCCTAGTTCTTTTTAGTTTTATCCTAGTTCCTGGAATTGTTTGTTTAAATATGTACTTGTTCTTTGTTTTTGACCCCATTTCCCTTGTTTGACTCGTTGATTTTTGAGTTTTTACTATCTTTTTAACTCGACTTTTGTTGAAACCCTAACTTCTCAAAGGCTTCCTCACCTGCTACTGTGAGACCTTTACATGCCTCTGATTTCTTTTACTTGATGCTATGTTTTCTTTTGACCTACTTGACTACTATGCCTCGAATGTTTGCTTTACTATTGAATCCTAGCTTATTTCTGCCACTACTGCATGTTTGTGATTATCTCTTTTGCCAATGTGTTTGGCCTCGCATGTCTGATGTTCCTGTTCACTCTATTTATATGCTGAAGCCTCTTCCTTGATTGATCTTGGTCTTGTGACTGATTATAAATCTTTTCTTTTATGAACCCTAATTTCACTCGCTTGTTTAAAATTAATTGATTCTTTTCCTTTGCTGTGATATTCTACATTACTGAATATTTTCCAAAAATAAGCATATTTTTGTACTTAGGCTTGATGGTTCACCTCATGCTTTTACTACCCTTTATATGATAATGATCAATCTGTCTTCAAACTAATTTTCCTTCCTTAATTGAAGCCTGGTACTGCCGTTAAACAGTGATTCCTTAATTAAAGGGAATCACTTGTGTTAATTGATTCTAATTTGTGATTGTTTCCATGTTTATGTTAAGACTTTACTTATTACCTTACTTACCACATGTTTTCAAAATTATTAATACCCCCCTCCCCTCTTTTCTTTAACAGAGGGATCCGAGTTCAGAACACACACTTCACTCAAACTCTCTCTTTTCTCTGTTACTACTTGTGCTACTGCTTTGTCTAGCCGGCTGAAAGCCAAAGCTAGACAGTGGAATCTTGCCTACTTTTCCTTACTGCACTTTGCTTCTTTACTGGTATGTCCTAGTTAATTTTCAAGCATCAACAACAACATGTTTCTATAATTGTTCTAATTTCTCTCATGTTTGTCCACTTCTGCTTATGCTCCTGCTATCAAGTTACATTACTAGCATGTTGAAATGTGTCCCCTTCCCTTTTTAATATCAATGCTCTCCTATGGTATGAATCCCAAACCCCACATCCCCTATTTGTATTTGTGTTCTCTGGCTGGTTTGTGGGTATGCCAGCATCATTTATTGTTGTGCATGTACAAACCTGACCCCTCCTAGGGTCATATGCTTCATGCAATATATTCCCAAAACCCCTGACCCCTTTGTGCAACTACTGATTCTGTGTAGTTTAAGTTTTACCACAACTGTTTTCAAATCACCCTTATCACTTACTATTTTCCAGTCTTGTTTTTAAATAAATCTCTATGTTCTGCACTTTCACTATATTCCTAGAATCTAAGTTCTGCCCCTCTTGTGTGAGCCTTGCCTTGGGACCCTTGAGCTCCCTCTGAACTTGGACACATAAGGGCTAGCCCTTCCACACTGCACTCATCTCTATCTGGTTATGCAAGCCTGGGTGTAAGCACTGCCCGGGGTCCCTTGAGACCCTTAGGGAACTTTGACACACCCAGGTCTGAGAAAGGCTTTGAAACAAGTGGCATTTGAGGTGTTTTGTTCCATAACTCAGAGAGGAAGTCAGAATCAGGCTTCTCTTTGTTGTAATTTCTTATTTTGTACTTCTCTTGTAATTCAGCATTTGGTCTGTAATAACTTGTAAACAAATATTGGGGTTGGCTAGTGGAAAGGAATGTGTAATTCTGTATGTTTAGCTGTTAGGAGGGTAGATAACATGCCTATAGAGTTTGTTGTTTAAATTCTGCAGGTTTTAATTCTACACATAGATAACATGCCCAGAGGATCTATTTAATAAAGTCATGCATGTGTTAATTCTACACTTAGATAACATGCCTATAGAATCTATCTAATAAATTTCTGCATTGTTTCACTTCCACCATTAGATATCCTGCCTATAGGATATAATGGCTATAACCATACGTCATATTTACAAGGTTAAAATCAGATTCAAAATTAGATGTCATGCCCATAAGGTTAATATCAATATTTTATAGAAATCATGTCTATAGGAATTTCGCTGTGATCAAATAAATCCTGCCTACCCCACTTCATTAGATACCATGCCTATATGACCAAATCAGCCTTTAATATTAGATACCATGTCTGTAGGGATTAAAATCAACAACAATAGAGATTATGTCCATAAAATATGAAACCAATTTAGTTGAAAATCAGTTTGACTCGTACTGTGTTGAATTAGTTTAAACAACTTACTCCTTTCATTAATGCGATCGAGAAAGCATGCCTATAGGATCCAATTTACTCGTTTAAAACTATCACTGCTTTGCCATTTTTGAATCAATAATAGATATCATGCTTATAGGGTATCATCAATACACACTTAGGCAAGCCTTAGGTAATAACGATAAAATTGAATCCGCCTTTGTTTAATTAGCAACTGCTACAACCAGCAGGCAGGCCTGATTCGGACTTCTTATATGAGTTATGTAATAAATGGGTCTGCTTCAACAACTGAAATTCCCCTGTCTTAGTACTTTGAATTCTGGCCCTAAATGTGTTTTAAGTCATGCTATTTATGTGCTTTACTTGAGGAGGTATATATGAGCCTTTTAGTTGTTTACATGTTTCCCCTAATATCAGTCTTATGTGTTTTGAATGTCGCCTTAGTCTTTTTACCTTTAAAATCCAAGAGTCAGCCTAAAATCCTCTCGCTTATAGGAATAGTAGTCCTAAATTCCTCCGGGACTGATAGGAATGGGACAGGTAATAGCATGCAATAGAGATCGAGACCAATCCGCGCTTTAATACCTTAACGGGGCGGGAAGGGTAGATATGATGACCGGTGCGCTAATACCACGTGTAGCCCCTCTTTTGAGGAGTGATTACCGGGTATTGCATTGATGTGATCCATATTACAAATAAACCTAGGACCCCTTTTATATTCGTCAGCATGCTTAGTTATAACTCTCTAAAAACTTTGCTTTATTTTATCATTTCCAAACACTTGTGTATTTAAATCCCCTCTTATTTGAGCCTTGTTTGTTTACGTGTTAATTGCACAAATTCACAAAGAACTATCTGGCCGGGAACCACACTAGTGGATCCTGAGGGGTGCCTAACACCTTCCCCTTGGGATAATTTCAAGCCCTTACCCTATCTCTGGTTATAAATGTAGTTATAGTTGAACCCCATAGGTGCCCTAACGCACCTCAAAATCGTTAGGTGGCGACTCTTCAAAATTGCAAACCCCTTTCCCAAAAGGAAAGAGTTGTCCCAACCAAATATCACAAACCCGATTTCGTGAAGGAAAAAGGGGGCGCGACAGTCACCAAGCACCGAAGGTAACTGGCCACCCCCACGGGGACAGAAAGAACAAGGCATCTTCCGAGATGGATATGACGATTGACCGCTTTCGGTCAGGATTCAAACTTAGGGATGGGAACCGGTTGACTAGTTTCGGGCTCGAGGCAGGACCACTCGTCCCTGATGATTGACTCTTCTTCGACACCGGTATATCACCCAACTTGGTGACGTCCTCCGTAGCTGCCGTTAATGAAATTTTGAAAGGAATCTACCGCCCTTTGTGGCTCTTCGATTGGCCGTTCTTTCAGCGCCCGAGCATCGGCGATCATAGACTTAGTAAATAATGGTGAACCGAAGAGATCTATCACTCCGGGTATGCCTTTCGGAGCGCTATCCACTGACCGAGAAGAATCAACTACGATCTCATTATCGGCATCCCTATCTCGAGGCAAAGCGGTCTAGCCTCCTTTCGGTTCGGAAGCTTCGGCTAAAGCTCCCTCACCGACCTCCTCGAGTCGAGGTAACTCGGTTTCAGCTCTCACCGGTTTGGGGGTTCCTCATGCCTTGAGCCCTAACCGCACACGGGCCACCAGCTCGGAGGATTCTTCTTCTTCTGACTCATCCCTCAGACGATGGAGTGAGTCCGAAGAGGGCGCCTGAGCACTAGAGCTACCCTTAGGTTTACGCACCAGGCTTCTTTTTGTTCTTTTCTTTTCCGAGCTCGGATAACTCGGGGCCCTCTCCCTTTTCTTCTCATCACCCTACCTCGAAGCATGGAACTCGATAGGCACATCCTCGTCACCAGATGGAGGCCTCATAGCAACATCCTAGGAAGACCTGCAAAGGAAAAAGGAGCAAATAGGAATTCAACAGCACGAGGAAACGATTGAATATTATTAGCTCGAAAAAGGAAACTTACCATGAGAATGGGCCTCCCACCGGCCCTTCGATAGTTCGTGCCACGCACGCTCAGAATATGGTTTTTGCGACACGAGGTCATCGACCCACTCCTTGAGTCGAGGAACTGCATCCGGCATCTGAGCAACAGTTGCACCACAAAACGCCAATAAGAAGGGAGGAAATAGGAAAAACAATAAACAAAATCTTTAAGGAAAGGTTGTACTTACGTTTCATGTTCCACTTCTCGGAAAATGGCATGTCTTCGGCTGGGATTAAATACGAGGTCTTCACTCGAACGAACCGGCCCAACCAGCCTCGGTCCCAATCCCCGTCTATACTCGAGAGTGGGTCCCTATTGGCCCGATGGGAAAGTTTTATCAATCCCCCTCGATAGAGTCGGGGATTGTACAAGCGCATAAGATGGTCGAGGTTAAAGGGACACCCCTCGATTTTGCTTACAAAGAAGCAGAGGAGAATTACTATCCTCCAGAAATAAGGACGGATTTGACCGAGGGTCACCTCGTACCTCTTATAGAAGGCGATGATGACCGGGTCCAAGGGGCCCAACGTGAAGGGATAAGTGTAACCACTTGAAAAATCCTCCACCTGGGTAGTAATCACTTCCTCAGGCGCAGGCATCACCACGTGTTTATCAACTCAGTTGCAATCCTCTTTGACCTCGGAGAGGAAACTATCGGTGATCGAACATATATATCTCGAGACCGGCTCGCACCGACCCGGTACCGAGGAAGTTTTTTCAACCTTGAAATCAACAATGGTCGAACATCCGCCAGGAATAAACGCCTCAAGAGGAGGCTCCGCCGCTGGTTCGTCGTCGAACGGTCGTGAAGAAGAAGCAGTTTCCTTTTGTGGAACTGTTTTAGAAGTCTTCGCCATTTTTTCTTCTAAATAAAGGTAAGGAAGAGGAAGTTGGAAGGTTACGCTTAATGGTTTGCAAAAAGCTCAAGAAATCTGGGTACAAGAGTTGGAGAGTGAAGAGATTCTTAAAGAACAAGAGTAGAAGAAGCTTTGAAAGTAAAGTTTGAATGAATGAATGAGGAGATATTTATAATTTGCAAACAACGGTTCAAAACCTGTAATGGCCGACCGGCAACTGACACATATTTAATGCCATTAAGACGTGACTGACGAGACGATTTGTTAGTTTTGTGGTTCTCTGGCGTGAAACATCAGGACGAAGATCGAGGGCCCATATCGTTTCTCGTCGTTTATTCTCCAAAAAATGAGGGGACTATCTGTATACGGTCGGGACCGGGTTCATCTATTGGGTGATAAATCGGGACTGAGGCATGATGGATTGAGGATTGACCCCAGATTCAATCGAACCAAGGTAAGAAGCCGAAACATACGACGTCAAAGATCATCGAGCCCATAGTTGTTTCCAAAACCGACCCCAGCTCCGATTAGGCTCGAGGAAACATTATTGTACTAAGTAATGAAAGGCCGAAATATCCGCAACCGGTCGGATATCACGGCGGGAATCTCGACACATATCAATGAGACCCCGATCAATTAGCAAATCATGAGATTCCTTACCTTCTATAGATTGTACCCAAAGTAGGATTCCCCTACTATATAAAGGGGGTCTGATTCTTTGTAAGACACATTGTAACACGCATCCAAAAGCAATGCACTGTTATTTCTAATTCTTATAATCTTGTTATTCTGTTTTGGCATCGATTGAGGCACTTCTTTTACTCGAGGGTGACCAACCTTCAAGGCTGACACTGTTCAACTTGTGTGATTTGCATTTACTTTTCTGTCATTGATTTCAATATTAATCTATTTTCTCAATTTATGTCAAGTTAAATTACGTATCCTTAAAACCCCGTATAACTTCAATTGTTATCCGTTTTTTTAGGGTAAACACTCTCTTTAGTGGCACTATCGGACACAAATTCAGATTAATCGACTCAAAAAGTGAAACAGATCATTTTCTACCATTTAGTCATCTTATCTTCACATTGAATACAATTTCTTTTGTGCTACCTCAAATAAATGAAAAAAAAAATTAAAACTTTATTTTAGGAAATAAACAAGCCTTGCGTTTATAATATGTCATTGAAATGGAACTTCAAGGTTTGTTTGGATTGGAGTAATGACCTACCTTTTCGGCTTTTCCCGTAAAATCATTTTTTCCTATAAGGTAAGTAATAAATAAACTTTTATTTCAGGAACAATTTTTTCCTGAAAAAAAATGAATAATTATTGGTATAAAAAAGAACTAATTATAACAGGTTGAATATAAAAGGGAAGTGATTGATCATGAAAAGTACAATATCCAACCAAAAACATGGGGGGAAATGTTTCCTTCCATTTTAAGCCATTTGGTCCCTATAAAATTGATGGGATATGCCTTCTAAGTTCTTCCTCCACTGCCTTTTTTCTTCTTTTTTTTCTTCTTTTTGTTAAACTTTTTATTACAAATTTATTAACTAAGCCAATTCATTTGGCAATTGGCATACAACTGGCACAGCTATAGTTGTCAAATAGCTACTGATTTACGTTAGAGGCGAAGTCAGAATTTCAAGCTAATGAGTTCGGGATCCTAATCATTTTAAGTTATTGAGTTCTAAATTAATAATTTTTACATATTTAATAAAATTTTTAAGTCAAATATATAATTTGAACCAAAGTTACTGGGTTCAGCCGAACCCATAACCGACATTGTGGCTCCGCCTCTGATTACGTAAACAATTGGATTAAAATACTATACTGAGAAGAAGCTAGCATCTGACAATTATGTATAACTAACACAAGAAGATGGATCACATATTCTCAGCAGAGGCGGAGTTAGGATTTGTAATTATTGGGTTTTGTATTTTAATTCTTTTAAGCTATTGGGTTTTAAATTGAAATTTTGTACATATTCAATGCATTTCCTAAAAGAAATACAGAGATTTGATCAAAATTATTGGGCTCGACCTAACGTATACACTAGCTCGCCCCTCATTGCCGGCCAAATAGTTTAGTGTTTGTCATAATCATATTGGAGTTTGGCACTCATCATTTTCTATGTACATTTCTAATTTCTTATGACTCAATCAATCTTTGTCAGGCCATGTGGTAAAGTCTTAAAGGGAGGACATTTATTGCAGGGCTTAGTAGGCGTTTGGACATAAGAATTGTAAAATTTCAAAAGAAAATTATTCGTGAAAATAATATTTGAAAATAAGAGTTGTATTTGGACATGAATATAATGTTGGGTTGTTTTTGAAATTTTTGTGAGTGATCTGAGTGAATATTTTGAAAAACGGCCTTTTGGAGTTTTTAAAATTTTCGAAAAATTTCAAAATTCATCTTCAAGTGAAAATTGAAAATTTTATGGCCAAACGCTGATATCGGAAAAAGTTAAAAAATTTCGAAAAAAAGTAAAAAAATTCTTATGTCCAAACGGGCTCATATATTTTTCATAGGGCAAGGTGGTACAACTGAATATTTGAATCCCATTCATCAAAAAATTATATTATGTATATATGATAAAATAATTTTTGTATATATAGATATATATAAATTGTTGAATCCTCTTGGTCTAAGAAATATCTATAGTGCAAAGGTAAAAAGAGTTCAAACATTATTTTAGGTTGAGATTCAAATTTTAAGTGTGACGTTCTTGTATATCTTTTGTTGAGAATTTCCCTGTTTGAATTCTTGGTTTCATGGCCCTATCCTTAATACATAAAACAATATATAAATTAATCCTAAATAACTTCATTATGGTAGAATACAAAATACAAGAAGCAATCATGATCGATATACCTAGACAATATTTTAGTCACATTATTTGTCAACTCAAGGTTTAAGGTTGAAGTTATCCTCCTTCTTCTCTCTAAGTCTTACTCTCATGGATACAATCGTTATCACAACATTCATACAGCCGGAACCTCACAAGAACAATCTGATAGACATCGAAGAAACAACAACAACACACTCCTACAAGAAAATGCTTCTAAATAAGCTGGTAAGCCAACAAAATGAATACTATGAGGAAGATGCATCCACAATCATCAAAGATGATAAGGGAAAAATATTGAATGATCAATCCCACTATCCCAAGACGACAAGAAACGCCTTTACCTCCCATGGCGTTACTCTGTAATCATAAAGGTCTTTGGACGTAGAGTGCCACACCAATATCTTCGCTCTAAGCTAATTGACTTATGGAAGCCATCCGAACAGTTAATCTTGATTGACCTAGGATGGGACTTCTTCATTGTCAAATTTAGTCTAGAGGAAAATATGGCTAAAGCACTACATCTAGGACCATGGTTTGTCTCTAGGAATTTCCTTTCAGTACGGAAATGGGAATCAAAATTTGCACCACAAGAAGCCACCCTCTCAACCACAGCTGTTTGGATTCGTCTCCCACAACTCTCAACAGAGTTCTACGACATAGAAATACTGGAAAAGGTTGGCAGGAAACTGGGCAAACTACTAAAAATAGACTTATGCACCTCCTCCACCCTAAGAGGAAGGTACGCACGCATATGCATTCAAGTACCCTTAGAAACACCAGTAGAAACATCTATGATAATTGGAGACCAGAAACAAGCAGTGATCTATGAGGGGGAAGGCACATTATGTATGACCTGCGGAAGAATTGGGCACACATCAAGGAATTGCAATTACAGGAAAACACAATCACCCACAACACAAAAAGCACCGGAGACTTCAGAAAAAATTACGAAACAAGGGGAAGAGAATGAATGGAAAATAGTTACCTTCCCAAGAAAGAAAAAATAAGACCACCAAAGGATGAAAGAAAGGAATAGAGGAGCGTCAAACAACCAACACCATACACCATACACCATACACCATAAGCTCAACGGATTCAGGTAAACATGTTCGACGCAAACTCAGGTAAGTTTCTATAAACAAAAACTGTACAGTACAATACAAAGGCAATCAAACCTAGTCCAAAATCATATAGCAGGCCCAACGGCCCAATCAACAAACAAAACCCTACCCCCCACTCCCGTGAAACTACTCCCACGCGGCCCCAGCCCAAAACTAATGCAAAACGTAAGGCAGGAATGAGGCCCGAGGAAACTGACATACCCCTCACCCTCGATCCCAACTTAGTCTCCCAAGATGAGGCCCCTGTTTTAGGCCCATCCCCGATGCAAAAGACCCCAATTTTGGGTTTTGGATTGCAGGGTCGGTCATGCTCAACCAATTGGGGCCCTCACCCAATTGGAGACTACCAGCCCAAAAAATTCAACCTTACACCATCGCCTACGCGTCCCCTACCTCTATCTCAGAGAAAACCTCTAATGGGGAAAACTCAACAGACACCATAAACACTCAAGTGCCTCACCAGAAATCACACTCAAATTCAGGTGAAAAGACACTCGCCTTCCATTCCACAAGATCTCTAGTTAATTCAAAATCCCTCTCCCCAGGCACAATAACCGCTGCCTTTTCCACTGACCAAGATTTGACATCAAAGGTCACAATTATGACTCAGCCCTTTAACTTAATCCCCCTTATTACCCAAAGTAGTAAATTAAAAAACACAAAAATGGGAAAAAACCAAGCGCCACCCTCTTTCGTGACCTCACTACCGCTACCACCGGACCACCTACCAGCATCCTGGTTGGAGGCAGCGCTGCAAGGACAGGGGTTAACCTACAATTTCACCCTGGGTAGCCAACCGGTGACTTTGATTGTCCAGAATCCGGCACATTTGGCGAGGGTAATGGTGGAAGCACTAGACAAGGCTCTTGCTGCCTTTGGACCACGCCTATGGCAGACGATAGTGAACAAAGACAACATGCAACCAAACATCGACCCAACGATGCTCAACAGTCAAATGTCCTAAGTCTTTCAGTCAATACTATTCTTCTCAGACCTGGGAATGGAGAACCCAGCAGCGGAACCGATCTTTGTGACCATCGACCCCCAAATTCACCAAACACCATTATCTTATGCTCCACCAGAGAAGAATACGTCACCACCACTAAGCAACATCAAAAGAGAAATCAACAAGGCCCTAGATCTCCTCAAAACGAAAAACTCAACAGATGCGGAAGGAACAACCTACGGAATCCTTCGAACAGACTCTCTCCTACTGGACTCTGTTAGGACGATAGAATTCTGTATGGAGACCAGCGAAGTGCTAGTGATACTGTGCCCCAGATCGATAACCAAATGTGGACTGAGCCTAGTGTCTCACCAATCTCAAGAAACCATCAAGCCACTACTCAATCTAACTCCGGTACTCAGCTTAAAGAGGAAAGCCCAAACGTCTCCGAAGGGGACACCACAAGGAATGTGGAAACCCCAGGAAGGTCAGCACCCAAAAAACCAACCACCCCTAATGAATTACATCATATGGAATGTTAGGGGTGGAAACAACGCCGAGTTCAGAAGGCACTGCATGGATATGGTCAAGCTGCACAAGCCAGCTATGCTCGTTCTGTTGGAGACCAAGATGCTTGACCACAAAAACTGGCTGAGGAACTACAGTTTGATCTGATAATCCAATCGCCGGCTATTGGTCTATCTCGGGGGATCGTGTTTATGTAGAAAGAGGATAGCGTTAGTGTGGATGAGGTGGCCACCACCCCTCAGGGTATCCATGCCATGGTGAAGGTACTCCCTAACCATACCCCTTGGTTATTCTTGACCATTGATCGCGGCCGTCTCAACACTATACAATGGTAGGAAGAGTGGGTAGCAATAACTAATACCCGAATAGTGGATCGGGGTCGAATTTCCACAGGGAGCTTGGAATGGAGTTGTATTGCCTGTTTAGCCTAGAATTGCGTTTGTACTTCTAATTGCACTCCTAACATTTTTGGGGTTTTTTATATTTAAAACTACTATTGTAAACTAAGTATTAAAGCTAAATTATGCTAAGGAAATATTGCTAAGTTGTGCTTAATATAGGAAAAAGGCACTAGGGTCGTGACACTACTTAGGTGGCTAGCTAACGGGTAGAAGCTACTAAGGGGAGATTGATAAATCTGGGTTTATTGCTATAGCCGTTGCGCAATTACACTCATTCTCACATATCTCGGTAGAGAGAACGATTTTTCCCAATTGACTCTCTCCAGACCAATTAGGTAGGCCAATTAGACCGGGCGACTAGGGCTCAAGTAGGGTAGTTACTCTTTCGAGGTTTAACCCGTTAATTGGGACTACCATTCTCATGGGTCCATCCCAATTCCTTGTTGGGTTAACTTTTAGGGTCATATGACTCTCTTTCTCAAGAAGAGATAGACCCACTAAGCTTGAATTCATGTTTGCAACCACAAATTCTAGATTGAAACACAAAATCAACCCAAATAACAAATACCCGATCTCAATCTCACCCTAGAATGCAACACCCATTAATTACCCACACTAGGGTTCAGCCACAACCCTAGCTAATGGGTTTAGCTAGACATAATTAAAGAAGAAACAGTAGAAGTAGATGATGAAAATAACATAATGATTGATTACTAATTAAAAACTATGATATTGAATAGGAAAATTGCCAAAATAGGCTACACAATAGTTCTCACGAGCGCAGCTCTTGTTCAGAATCTAAAACTTCTCCTAAAAATGGTAAAAAGGTCTATTTATACCCAGCTAGAAAATCTGGACAAAAATACTCCTGCGAAGTCAGCGCGGACCGCGCAAAAAGGTAGCGCGGTTGCGTAGGCTCTTTGAACTCTAACATTTCATCTTTCTGAAGTTGGGGGCCGCGGACCGCGCACAAATGTAGCAAGGTCGCGGCGGAGGGTCGGCGCGGACCGCGCAGGAATGGGGCACAACCGCATAGCTTGACTTGACCAAAATTCCATGTCTCTGAATCTCCTTCACGCGGACCGCACTGATGTGTAGCGCGGCCGCGTGAGACTTAAGCCTTCTCTGAACTTTCCTTGCGCGGACCGCGCAGGAATGGGGCGCGACCGCGTGGCTTGCACCTCAAGTTACCCCTCTCTGAATCTCCTAGCGCGGCCGCGTGGCATATCAGTGCGGTCCGCGCTAGGTCTTCATGTTCCCCACTTCACTTGTTCTTGACACTTGGCAGGTTTCACTCTGTTTTGAGCCGATCTTTGACATTTGTCATCTTGTCGCTCAAACCTGCAATCAAGCGCAACTTGTAAGCCTTTCGGGACTATTTTGTGGCAATTTGTAACAAAAGCAATAGCACGTAAGGGGTATAATTATGGTAAAATCCTAGCTTATCAACTCCCCCAAACTTAAACCTTTGCTTGTTCTCAAGCAAACAAAATAAGACCCACCCCAAAAAGAGCAATCCAAAAATTTCCAGCTATCCTAAAGTAACCTCAACAAGCATCAATTGGGACTAACAATTGCCCTCAATACGAATGCATCATTAACACATGTTAAGCTTTTGAAAACTATGGATCAAGTGTGACACAAGAGCATTAAGGGTTGACACATTTCATCAAAGGGCATTTCTCAAATACCTTGGTCATTGTGGAACCCAAACTCAAACATCCTCAACTCTCCCTAAGCGAACCTCACCTTTTAGAGTATTGACACACAAACCGAGGTTGAAGGACTTTCACTCATTTCTCTCACAAAGAAGGTCACAAGTCCGGCTTTAGGTACCATATGCTTTCCCCTTATGTAAGTATCCACTAATGTAGGTTCCCTTCGACTCAAGATCCTATAGGGCTTTTGGGTAAGGGTAGGACATGTTTTGTTCAAATGGGTTCAACCTTCCCTTAAGCACTTTCTTTGATTCATTTTGGCACACTTTCTTGACTCATTTGAGTAATTCACTTCTTTTCAAAGGCTAGAGGGACATATTGTCACTCTTTCTTAGGCAATTCAAATCATTTCTCCTTTTTCTACTTTTGTTTCCACGCCTTTTTCACTTTTGTTTTTCTTGACCCCTTTTTATTCCTTTTCACCTTTTTCTCTCTTTTTCTCTTTTTCATTGCCTTGCCTTTCTCTTTTTGCTTTAGTACCTTTTTCCCTTTTTGTTTTCCTTCTTGTCTCTCCCCCCAAACTTTGACTTTGCCATTGCTCAAGGGAAGTGTGGGTGCCAAGAGAGGGTAAAAACGGGTATAGGCTTGTAACATTGGTTCATGAAAGAAGAAGGTTTAAGGCTCAAAAGGGTTAACTAGGGATCATTTTGTTGGTGGGCCATGGAATTGTTCATTTTACAATCGGATCAAGGAGAGCCTATAATCACTTCTTAAGTCAAACTTCACCTATGATTTCGCCTCAACAAACACTCGGGGCAAGTTCTAGACCATTGGCTTGGGACTTGGACTCAAAATTCTATTCCTCACCATACATGCTAGGGGATTGCTAAAGATATCGAGTCGAGGGCCCACAACGACCTTAGTCATGATTCAAGCGCACAATGGTCCAAAAATACCACATGATGATTGTTTGGTCAACATAAGAGTCTCAAGGCCCCGACTTTAACCATACCCTAAAGACAACCTTATGTCTTTGACCATGGGATCAAAGGCAAATGTGTTAGGCCCAAGTGAATCTTTGCCTGAGGTACCCTTAACTACGAAATATCAAAAACAAAAGAAAAATCAAAGAAACAGACTCAAACCCTTAAGAAGGTAGTCACTCCATCTATCAACGGGAAGAGCCACCCGGTTCACACTATACTCTACCCTTGGAAAGAACCGTGGTATTAAGAAAACCAAGGGCTTATTGAAAACGCCAAAAACAAAATAAAAGGTTACGAGCCTATCTACTAAGCTAAAAACGAAATTTTTTGCGAAAATAGAAAAATCGAATGAATATGTACAATAGAGGAGTAGAATATACAATGAGGGATGAATATGTACCAAAAGTGCGAGAAAAGTAGCTAGAGTGTGAAGTTATATACAGACCAACTAGAAAATCAAAGGAACAAAACATAAAATAAGAATCCAATATGTACAGTCATCCAGATAATCCAAAAAGGTAGGGCACACCCCCACGAATAAGAGCTGGCATTGTCCCCAATGCCAACTACTCAAATAAGCACAAAGTAAGATCAAAGGATATAGAAAGGCTCCCTAAGCCTGATCCGTCTGCATGGGCTCCTTAGTGGTCCCCTGGTCCTCTGTACTGGGGGAACCTCAGACTGGTTCCCGGCTTGCTGCTGCTCTGCTGCTGGGACAGGGGCCAGGACATGGACCGGCGGAATATCTGGTGCAACACTGGAGGGACCCTCCTGAACCTGTGCTACCTCGATCACTACACCCTCAGTGCTAGAAAGCTTCCTCTTCTTTCTTGGGTGCCTAGGCTCCTCCTCCTGCTATGGCTGAGATGCTGCTGGGTATAAGGCTAGATCCCCAAATAGCAAGTCTAATGGCATCTGGTCTGCCAATAGCTTGTCCACGTCAGCTCGAAGCTTCTTCACCGACTCCCTCGACGCCCTTGACTTTCTCATCTTCTTATGTTCCTTGGAGAGCTCCTTCAAAGCCTTACCATGCGAATCTACCGCCTTAGTCAAGGTGGCCTGAGTCTCTAAAATCTTCTCCTGGTTGGCCAGGAGCTTTTTCAATGTCTCCTCAATAGAAGGAGGAATCTGAACAGTGGCTGGTGCTGACTGGGCCTCAACTGTAGTAGCCAAGGTGGACAACTTGGATGTCGCAACTGACATCCAGTTGTTCAGACTGGCTAAAGACTGACTAAGCTGGTGGGCAGTGAACCGATGAGTCTTTGATGAAGGAACTGCTGGGTCAGCTGAAGTAGAAGGACCTGGGGGTAAGGGCTCACTGGTGGAAGTGGCAGGGATGGAGGATGGTCCAGTAGAAGGCTCTACCGCAACTGGCTCCTCAAACTGGCCAGTTGGGGTAGAGGTGGGTGGCTGGTATTTCTTTGACTTTGGGTTGTCCGAACCCAACTGACTATACCATGAGTAGGGGGCCACCGGCTTGGTTGTGACATCAAATCGTTTCTTCTTGACCTTCAAATCCCTAAAGTACAGAGACAGGGTGTTGGGGAAGGGGTAATTTGTGGTCGTCTCCTGTCCCACAATAGAAATCACCCTCGAGATGATGTTACCAACATTGATAGGAAAACCGGCCATGATGGATGCCACAAGAACAGCCCGGGCAAGAGGAACTGTGTGATCTTGAGTGGAAGGATCAAGTCTACTACAAACAAATGTCAACCAACCCTTAGCTTCAAAACTGAAGGTGTTCCGCAGAATCTTCTCCCCTGCTTTCAACCATTTTGGAACAGTGCCTGGGGCTGCCAAGTATTCGGCCAACCAAGGACGCACCTCCTCACCCATTGCCAGCTTAGCTAAGTACTGTGTCTCATCCTCCTCCTTGAACCCCAAATAGTCATTCAAGGACTTCCCATCAAACACCACCATTTTGTCTCTCACCTTCGTCACCTTAGTATCTTTGACTATGTGCGAAACATTGCAATAAAATTCTTTCACCATATGTTCATTGGCATCAATACATTTCTCCTTGAAGAAGTCCCAGCCATATCTAGTTCGAAATTCCTTTTGCACGTTCGGGTTATGGGGTAGGAGGTCTTTGTCAATGAATGTTCTCTCTGGAATCAGTTTTCTCAAGGGCCACCACTCTCTGAATTTATGGAATGCCAACTCACTCACAAATCTGTCTGCCCATGCTTCAGGTTTTCTGGTTCGTTCAATTCCCCCGACTTGAGGCTCACCTCCCTCACCATATCCTGCACTCTCCCCGGATAATGAAGCTGTGGGGGAGGTGGAGTATTGATCACCACTGCCTGCTACGGACTCATCAGATGAATCCGAGACTACGTTGACTAGTCTTTTGGATGAGGGTGAAGGTGGAGGAGTGCCATGTAATTGGAGTGGGTCAGTGACGTGAGTGGGGGCAGACTCTGAGGTTATGCTCCTGGATGGTGCATACTCACTCCCCGAAGAGTGAGAGGCAGGTCTATCAGCAGCCCGTATCAGTTTACGGGTCTTTTTAATGTTTTCCCGAGCCTGGGGAGTGAGTTTAGCTATTCTCCTTCCCTTACTCCCTCGGGAGGCACCACCTCTCCCGGGTTGTTGTGTTTGTTTACCGCCTGGTTTTTAACCATGATCTGCAAAAATACATGTCTAACATTGTTAGTTTAAGCACATGCAGTGGAAAAGATGAATAACACAAGAGGAAAACACAGTTAATTTGCATAACACAGAAGCAGGACATAGGGGCGTGGACTGCGTAGGACTGGAGCGCGGATCGTGCTGGGCATATGCCCCCAATGAACCTCTCTGAATCTCCCAACGCGGTCCGCACTGATATGGACCGCGGCCGCGTTGGGCCAGCACGGACCGCGCAAAAATGTGATGCAGCCGCGACCGCGCAGAAAGGACGCGCGGCCGCGCTGGGCCATGTAATTGAACTGAGTTAGGGTTTAGCATTTTGGTCCATTTTTCATCAAGTCTTTGAGTCCTAGTTGTCCCTACTCAATTACTCATATTGAAATTCATGCCCAATGTTCAAGATAAACAAAAAAAAACTAAGCTAATCATTAAACCTAAGAAAAATGTGAATAAAGAAGAAGCTATACTACTAGGAAGCAAACAAAATAATTAAAAATTAAGACTAATGAATGAAATGTGCAAGAAATGTTACCAGGAGTTATGAAGATTCAAGCTACTTGATGCAAAGGTCTTAGATGAACAGTAAAAATGAGGCTCAGGAAGTTAGAGTGCGAAAAGGGTAAAGTGAGGCCTAAGGTCTCTATTTATAGAAAACAGTGGGACCCCTTTCTTACCTACCAGCGGCCGCGTAAAAATGGCCGCGGACCGTGCTGGTTTGAAGCCCAGCACACTTGAACCTAGTTGTCCACGCGGACCGCATTGTTATGTAGCGCGGCCGTGTGTGAAACTTCAGAGAGCATAAATACTTGGGTCCTCCCAGCGCGGACCGCACTGATATGCTACGCGGCCGCGCGGGTAACTTCAGAGACTTACTCCCCTAGCATAAGCCAGCGCGGACTGCACTGATTTGTAGTGCGGCCGCGTTGGCAAACTTCAGAGACCTGAATTTTTGTGCTTTTGTTTTGCACTGCTTCAACATTATCCCTGCAACATCTCACAAACCATTAGCCCAAAAATCCTAGTCTACAAAGAAAATCAAAGAAATAGAAAAAGACATGGGTTGCCTCCCAAGAAGCGCCTGATTTAACGTCGCGGCACGACGCATGTTACCATCATATCACTTCAAATGAATGTGTGCCACCACGTGGCTGTCATCAAACTTTCCCAAATAATGCTTGACACGATGCCCATTGACCCGGAATACTTCACCATTCTTGTTTTTGAGATCAAGAGCACCAAAAGGAGTCACAAATACCACTTCAAAAGGACCACTCCACTTAGACTTGAGCTTGCCCGGAAATAACCTCAACCGGGAGTTGAAAAGAAGAACCATGTCACCCACCTTGAACTCCTTACCCCGAGCATATTTGTCGTGAAGGTACTTCATCTTGTCCTTATACAAGGATGAGCTGGAGTAGGCATGAAATCTAAACTCATCAAGTTCATTCAATTGTTCCACACGGAGATTGGCTGCAACATCCCATTCCAAGTTCAACTTCCTCAATGCCCGCATAGCCTTGTGTTCTAATTCCACTGGGAGATGGCAAGCCTTACCAAACACCAACCGATATGGAGACATACCAATTGGGGTCTTGTAAGCCGTCCGATAAGCCCAAAGAGCATCATCCAATTTCTTCGACCAATCGGTCCTATTAGCATTCACCGTTTTGGGCAAAATGCTCTTTATTTCCCGATTTGAGACTTCCACTTGACCGCTAGCTTGTGGATGATAGGGGGTGGTCACTTTGTGGTTAACTCCATACTTAGCAAGTAATGAGTCGAAAGCCTTGTTGCAAAAATGGGACCCCCCATCACTACTAATGGCCCGAGGAGTACCAAACCTCGTGAAGATACTCTTTTTCAAGAATGCTACAACACTTCGGGCTTCATTGTTGGGTAGAGCCACGGCTTCCACCCACTTTGAGACATAGTCCACTGCCACGAGAATGTAAGTGTTACCACAAGATCTCACGAACGGACCCATGAAATCGATGCCCCAAACATCAAAAATATCCACCTTGAGAATTGTATTGAGGGGCATCTCATCCTTCTTGGAAATACCGTCGGCTCTTTGACATGCATCACATCTCTTCACCAAGTCACTAGCATCCTTGAACAATGTCGGCCAATAGAATCCGCAGCTCAAAACTTTTGAGGCCGTCTTCACCCCCCATGATGGCCACCATAGGGAGAAGAGTGACAAGCCTCCAATATGTTCATTTGTTCACTTTCTGGTACACATCTTCTTATCACCCCATCCGTACAAATTTAAACAGATACGGGTCATCCCAATAGAAATCCAAGCTATCCCGCTTGAGTTTTTTCCTTTGGTTGGAAGAGAGCTCACACGGGACATTACCAGTCACAATGAAGTTGCCGATGTCCGCGAACCATGGCATATCACAAATAGAAACGGAAAGAAGCTGCTCGTCGGGGAACCTATCATTAATCTCAATACCATCACATGGTCTCCCCTCTTCCTCTAACCGGGACAAATGGTCCGCAATTTGATTCTCGCTTCCCTTTCTATCTACAATTTCTAAATCAAATTCCTGAAGGAGTAGCACCCACCTCATCAGTCTTGCTTTCGAATCCTTCTTAGTCATCAAATACCGGAGGGCTGCATGGTCCGTGTGTATGATCACCTTTGCCCCCATAAGATAAGGTCGAAATTTCTCCATCGCGAACACAATAGCCAATAGCTCTTTTTCCGTCACTGTGTAGTTTCTTTGGGCCTCATTCATCGTCTTGCTAGCATAATACACAGGATGGAACATTTTGTTGATCTTTTGGCCTAGCGCCGCACCTACCGCCACATCACTCACATCGCACATAAGTTCAAAAGGCAAATCCCAATTAGGTGCGGTGATAATAGGAGTTGTGGTCAACTTGTGTTTCAATAGCTCAAAAGACTCCATGCACTTCTTATCAAAGATAAACTTGACATCCTTGTCTAACAATTTGCAAAGCGGGTTCACAATTTTTGAAAAATCTTTAATGAATCGCCGGTAGAACCCGGCATGACCAAGAAAACTCCTCACCCCTTTGACAGAAGTAGGGGGAGGGAGCCTTGAGATAACCTCGATTTTTGCCTTTTCAACTTCAATTCCTTGCCTTGAGATTTTGTGACCCAATACAATACCCTCTTGCACCATAAAGTGACATTTCTCCCAGTTGAGCACCAAGGTTGGTCTCTTCACATCTTTCCAACACCCTATCCAAGTTCACCAAAAATTCCTAAAATGAATCCCCCACCACGCTGAAATCGTCCATGAAGACCTCCAAGATATCCTCCACCATATCGGTGAAAATTGCCATCATACATCTTTGGAAGGTCGCCGGGGCATTACATAGTCCAAATGGCATTCTCGAGAAAGCGAACGTGCCATAAGGACATGTAAAGGTTGTCTTCTCCTGATCCTCCGGGCCAATGAGAATTTGATTGTACCCCGAGTAGCTATCTAGAAAACAATCAAAGGCCCGGCCCGCAAGACGATCGAGCATTTGGTCCAAGAATGGTAGTGGGAAATGATCTTTTCTTGTCGCCTTATTCAACTTTCTATAGTCCATACACACTCTCCAACTCGTAACTGTCCGAGTAGGAATCAACTCATTGTTGGCATTGGACACTACCGTCATTCCACCCTTCTTTGGCACACATTGGACCGGAGAGGTCCATGAACTATCCGAGGTCGGGTAAACCACACTGGCGTCTAACCACTTGATAACCTCCTTCTTTACCACTTCTTGCGTTGCTTCATTTAATCTTCTTTGATGTTCAAGAGAGGGCTTTGCATCCTCCTCCAAAATGATCTTGTGCATGCAAAATGCGGGGCTTATCCCCCGAATGTCGGCCAATGTCCATCCAATCGCCTTTTTGCGCTTTTGAAGAACCGCCAAAGTGGCGTCAACCTGCATGTTAGTTAGGCACGAAGAAAGANGAAGGTGTTCCGCAGAATCTTCTCCCCTGCTTTCAACCATTTTGGAACAGTGCCTGGGGCTGCCAAGTATTCGGCCAACCAAGGACGCACCTCCTCACCCATTGCCAGCTTAGCTAAGTACTGTGTCTCATCCTCCTCCTTGAACCCCAAACAGTCATTCAAGGACTTCCCATCAAACGCCACCATTTTGTCTCTCACCTTCGTCACCTTATTATCTTTGACTATGTGAGAAACATTGCAATAAAATTCTTTCACCATATGTTCATTGGCATCAATACATTTCTCCTTGAAGAAGTCCCAGCCATATCTAGTTCGAAATTCCTTTTGCACGTTCGGGTTGTGGGGTAGGAGGTCTTTGTCAATGAATGTTCTCTCTGGAATCAGTTTTCTCAAGGGCCACCACTCTCTGAATTTATGGAATGCCAACTCACTCACAAATCTGTCTGCCCATGCTTCAGGTTTTCTGGTTCGTTCAATTCCCCCGACTTGAGGCTCACCTCCCTAACCATATCCTGCACTCTCCCCGGATAATGAAGCTGTGGGGGAGGTGGAGTATTGATCACCACTGCCTGCTACGGACTCATCAGACGAATCCGAGACTACGTTGATTGGTCTTTTGGATGAGGGTGAAGGTGGAGGAGTGTCATGTAATTGGAGTGGGTCAGTGACGTGAGTGGGGGCAGACTCTAAGGTTATGCTCCTGGATGGTGCATACTCACTCCCCGAAGAGTGAGAGGCAGCTCTATCAGCAGCCCGTATCAGTTTAGGGTCTTTTCAATGTTTTCCCGAGCCTGGGGAGTGAGTTTAGCTATTCTCTTTCCCTTACTCCCTCGGGAGGCACCACCTCTCCCGGGTTGTTGTGTTTGTTTACCGCCTCGTTTTATAACCATGATCTGTAAAAATACATGTCTAACATTGTTAGTTTAAGCACATGCAGTGGAAAAGATGAATAACACAAGAGGAAAACACAGTTAATTTGCATAACACAGAAGCAGGACATAGGGGCGTGGACTGCGTAGGACTGGAGCGCGGATCGTGCTGGGCATATGCCCCCAATGAACCTCTCTGAATCTCCTAACGCGGTCCGCACTGATATGGACCGCGGCCGCGTTGGGCCAGCACGGACCGCGCAAAAATGTGATGAAGCCGCGCTGGTAAGGTAGGCACTCACAGAAAAATCAACGCGGATCGCGCAGAAAGGCCGCCCGGCCACGCTGGGCCATGTAATTGAACTGAGCTAGGGTTTAGCATTTTGGTCCATTTTTCATCAAGTCTTTGAGTCCTACTTGTCCCTACTCAATTACTCATATAGAAATTCATGCCCATTGTTCAAGATAAACACAAAAAACTAAGCTAATCATTAAACCTAAGAAAAATGTGAAGAAAGAAGAAGCTATACTACTGGGAAGCAAACAAAATAATTAAAAATTAAGACTAATGAATGAAATGTGCAAGAAATGTTACCAGGAATTATGAAGATTCAAGCTACTAGGTGCAAAGGTCTTAGATGAACAGTAAAAATGAGGCTCAGGAAGTTAGAGTGCGAAAAGGGTAAAGTGAGGCCTAAGGTCTCTATTTATAGAAAACAGTGGGACCCCCTTCTTACCTACCAGCGCGGCCGCACAAAAATGGCCGCGGACCGCGCTGGTTTGAAGCCTAGCACACTTGAACCTAGTTGTCCACGCGGACCGCACTGTTATGTAGCGCGGCCGCGTGTAAAACTTCAGAGAGCATGAAACTTGGGTCCTCCCAGCGCGGACCGCGCAAAAATGCTATGTGGTCGCGCGGGTAACTTCAGAGACTTACTCCCCTAGCACAAGCCAGCGCGGACCGCACTAATTTGTAGCGCGGCTGCGTTGGCAAACTTCAGGGACCTGACTTTTTGTGCTTTTATTTTGCACTGCTTCAACATTATCCCCGCAACATCTCACAAACCATTAGCCCAAAAATCCTAGTCTACAAAGAAAAATCAAAGAAATAGAAAAAGACATGGGTTGCCTCCCAAGAAGCGCCTGATTTAACGTCGCGGCACGACGCATGTTACCATCATATCACTTCAAATGAATGTGTGCCACCACGTGGCTGTCATCAAACTTTCCCAAATAATGCTTGACACGATGCCCATTGACCCGGAATACTTCACCATTCTTGTTTTTGAGATCAAGAGCACCAAAAGGAGTCACAAATACCACTTCAAAAGGACCACTCCACTTAGACTTGAGCTTGCCCGGAAATAACCTCAACCGGGAGTTGAAAAGATGAACCATGTCACCCACCTTGAACTCCTTACCCCGAGCATATTTGTCGTGAAGGTACTTCATCTTGTCCTTATACAAGGATGAGCTGGAGTAGGCATGAAATCTAAACTCATCAAGTTCATTCAATTGCTCCACACGGAGATTGGCTGCAACATCAAATTCCAAGTTCAACTTTCTCAACGCCTACATAGCCTTGTGTTCTAATTCCATCGGAAGATGGCAGGCCTTACCAAACACCAACCGATATAGAGACATACCAATTGGAGTCTTGTAAGCCGTCCGATAAGCCCAAAGAGCATCATCCAATTTCTTCGACCAATCGGTCCTATTAGCATTCACCGTTTTGGACAAAATACTCTTTATTTCCCGATTTGAGACTTCCACTTGACCTCTAGCTTGTGGATGATAGGGGGTGGTCACTTTGTGGTTAACTCCATACTTAGCAAGCAATGAGTCGAAAGCCTTGTTGCAAAAATGGGACCCCCCCATCACTAATAATGGCCCGAGGAGTACCAAACCTCGTGAAGATACTCTTTTTCAAGAATGCTACAACACTTCGGGCTTCATTGTTGGGTAGAGCCACGGCTTCCACCCACTTTAAGACATAATCCACCACCACGAGAATGTAAGTGTTACCACAAGAGCTCACGAACGGACCCATGAAATCGATGCCCCAAACATAAAAAATATCCACCTCGAGAATTGTATTGAGGGGCATCTCATCATTCTTGGAAATACCGCCGACTCTTTGACATGCATCACATCTCTTCACCAAGTCACTAGCATCCTTGAACAAAGTCGGCCAATAGAATCTGCAACTCAAAACTTTTGAGGCCGTCCTCACCCCCCCCCCCCCCATGATGGCCACCATAGGGAGAAGAGTGACAAGCCTCCAATATGTTCATTTGTTCACTTTCCGGTACACATCTTCTTATCACCCCATCCGTGCAAATTTTAACAGATATGGATCATCCCAATAGAAATTCAAGCTATCCCGCTTGAGTTTCTTCCATTGGTTGGAAGAGAGCTCATGCAGGACATTACCAGTCACAATGAAGTTGGCGATGTTCGCGAACCATGGCATATCACACATAGAAACGGAAAGAAGCTGCTCGTCGGGGAACCTATCATTAATCTCAATACCATCACATGGTCTCCCCTCTTCCTCTAACCGGGACAAATGGTCCGCAACTTGATTCTCGCTTCCCTTTCTATCCACAATCTCTAAGTCAAATTCCTGAAGGAGTAGCACCCACCTCATCAGTCTTGCTTTCGAATCCTTCTTAGTCATTAAATACCGGAGGGCTGCATGGTCCGTGTGTATGATCACCTTTGCCCCCATAAGATAAGGTCGAAATTTCTCCATCGCGAACACAATAGCCAATAGCTCTTTTTCCGTCACTATGTAGTTTCTTTGGGCCTCATTCATCGTCTTGCTAGCATAATACACAGGATGGAACATTTTGTTGATCCTTTGGCCTAGCACCGCACCTACCGCCACATCACTCGTATCGCACATAAGTTCAAAAGGCAAATCCCAATTAGGTGCGGTGATGATAGGAGTTGTGGTCAACTTGTGTTTCAATAGCTCAAAAGAATCTATGCACTTCTCATCAAAGATAAACTTGACATCTTTCTCTAACAATTTGCGAAGCGGGTTCACAATTTTTGAAAAATCTTTAATGAAACGCCGGTAGAACCCGGCATGACCAAGAAAACTCCTCACCCCTTTGACAGAAGTAGGGGGAGGGAGCCTTGAGATAACCTCGATTTTTGCCTTATCAACTTCAATTCCTTGCCTTGAGATTTTGTGACCCAATACAATACCCTCTTGCACCATAAAGTGACATTTCTCCCAGTTGAGCACAAGGTTGGTCGCTTCACATCTTTCCAACACCCTATCCAAGTTCACCAAACATTCCTCAAATGAATCCCCCACCACGCTGAAATCGTCCATGAATACCTCTAAGATATCCTCCACCATATCGGTGAAAATTGCCATCATACATCTTTGGAAGGTCGCCGGGGCATTACATAGTCCAAATGGCATTCTCGAGAAAGCGAACGTGCCATAAGGACATGTAAAGGTTGTCTTCTCCTGATCCTCCGGGGCAATGAGAATTTGATTGTACCCCGAGTAGCCATCTAGAAAACAATAAAAGGCCCGACCCGCAAGACGATCGAGCATTTGGTCCAAGAATGGTAGTGGGAAATGATCTTTTCTTGTCACCTTGTTAAGCTTTCTATAGTCCATACACACTCTCCAACCCGTAACCGTCCGAGTAGGAATCAACTCATTGTTGGCATTGGACACTACCGTCATTCCACCCTTTTTGGCACACATTGGATCGGAGAGGTCCATGAACTATCCAAGATCGGGTAAACCACACCGGCGTCTAACGACTTGATAACCTCCTTCTTTACCACTTCTTGCATTGCTTCATTTAATCTTCTTTGATGTTCAATAGATGGCCTTGCATCCTCCTCCAAAATGATCTTGTGCATGCAAAATGCGGGGCTTATCCCCCGAATGTCGGCCAATGTCCATCCAATCGCCTTTTTGCGCTTTTGAAGAACCACCAAAGTGGAATCAACCTGCATGTTAGTTAGACACGAAGAAAGAATAACAGGTAAAGTAGAAATTGAACCCAAAAACTCATACCTGAGGTGTGGAGGAAGTGGCTTCAACTCTAACACCGGTGGCTCCTCAATTGATGGCTTGGTTGACGGAGTTTTGTGATTCTCAAGATCCAAGGATAGCTTCCTAGGCTCATAAGATCCATGTTAAGAAGCACGACTTCAAGAGGATAACATACAAGGCATTCACCATGCACCGCTGTCACGCTACTCCACTCTACCGGCATCATCACCTCCGTGCTATTGGGTTGTCTCATTGATTTGCACACATGAAATACCACCTTCTCATCACCCACACGGGATGTTAACTCCTCTGTTTCCACATCAACCAATGCCTTCCCCGTAGCTAGGAAAGGTCTTCCAAGAATAATAGGCACTTCGAAATCCACTTCACAATCCAATATGACAAAGTCGGCCGGCAATATGAATTTGTCCACCCGGACAAGCACATTGTCAATTATACCTAAAGGCCTCTTCATCGACTGGTCCGCCATTTGAAGTCTCATTGAGGTTGGCCTAAGTTTCCCAATTCCCAAAGTCTTGAAGACTGAGTACGACATCAAATTAATGCTATCCCCCAAGTCACATAGGGCCTTAGCAAACTCCGCACTCCCGATAGTGCAAGGAATAGTAAAAGCTCCAGGGTCTTCTAGTTTCGGGGCCATAGAATGCACAATCGCACTAACTTGGTGCGTCATCTTTATTGTTTCACACTCCATAGAACGCTTCTTGGTGACTAAATCCTTCATAAATTTTGCGTACCCAGGCATTTGTTCAAGTGCCTCCACTAAAGGAACATTGATTGTTAGGCTCTTCATCATATGAATTTCTTGAACTGATTGTTATTCTTTTGCTTTGCTAACCGCTGAGGATATGGTGGAGGTGGTCTAGGCAAGGGTGCCTTGGCCTTGGGCACTGTCGGCTCGGGTATATCAATAATGTGTTCCCTAGACGGGTTCACGGCATCTTGAGTCTCTACCCCAGCCTCATCATCAATATCAATCCGCACATCATTTGTTACTATTGGTTCAACCACATTGTCAACATTCAAAGGCACATCATCATCATGCGACTCAACTTCATCATTCACAACCCGATTCTCATCCGAGACATGCACATCACCGCCTCTTCCACTCCTAGTTGTAACTGCCATCACATGATTGTTACCCCCTTTGGGTTCACTACCATGTCACTTGGTAGCGCACCTTTAGATCGGGTATTTAAAGCTTGAGAAATTTGTCCTATTTGCACCTCTAGGTTCCGGATGGATGTGTTATGTGAAGCCAATTGTGCGTCAGAATCTTGGTTCTTTTTCATCATCTGCTCGAACATCATCTCTATCCGTCCCATATCACTCCCGGAAGAACTAGGCCCTTGCAACTGAAAGGGGGGTGGATTGTTTGGTTGTTGGAACATGGGGGGCCTTTGAAAGCCTTTCCCCCTACCACCATTATTCCACCCTCCTTGATTGCTATTGTTGTTGCTCCAATTGTTGTTGTTCCCGTTCCAATTGCCTTGGTTGTTACCTCCCCAATTGTTGTTCTGATTGTTATTGTTCCAATTGTTACCACCTTGTTGTTGATTATTGTTATTCCAATTTCTTCCACCTTGTTGATTGCCCCAATTGCCTTGGGGACGCCATTGTTGATTCCCTTGATTTCCTCTATTTCCTTGGTAGTTATTGACATATTGGCATTCCTCACTTTGATCATCATAACACTCGTTCGAATAACCACCACCATCATTGTTGTTGTCAAATTGCTCACAATTACCTTGTTGTTGTTGTTGCCCTCTTGGACTCCTTTTTAGCATAGAAACATTCTCCATTGCATTGACTTGGCGCGGATTTTGTACTTGTTGCAATTGCGCCTTCGCCAATTGATTCATTGTTGTTGTAAGTTCGGCAATAGCTTGGCCATGGTCATTCAACTCCTTGTGCAAATGGATGACCGTGGGGTCACCTTGAGGTACATTCGCTCGGCTTTGCCATGCTGAAGAGGTGTCAGCCATTTCATCAAGTACATCACATCCCTCTTGGTAAGAAAGTTTCATAAAGTTCCCACCGGCCAATTGGTTCACAATGCACTGATTCGTGGTGTTGATGCCCCTATAGAAAGTCTGCTGGATCATCGCCTCAGTCATGTCGTTGTTAGGACACTCCTTCACCATTATTCTATACCGTTCCCAGATCTCGTGCAATGGTTCCATTGGCATTTGCTTGAAAGCTAGAATTTCATCCCGAAGAGCTGCCATATGACTTGGAGAAAAGAACTTGGCAATGAATTTGTCCGCCAATTCATCCCATGTGTGAATAGAATGATTTGGAAGCCTTGCTAACCAGTCCAACGCTTTACCCCGAAGAGAAAACGTGAAAAGCCTCAATCTCAATGCATCCTCTGACACGTTTGTTTGTTTGCTGCCCCAGCAAGTATCTACGAACTCCTTCAAGTGCTTGTATGCATTTTGGTCGGAGGCGCCCGTAAAATATCCCCTTTGCTCGAGCAAGGTCAACATGACATTTGTGATTTGAAAGTTCCCCGCCCGGATTTGGGGAGGAACAATGGCACTCGCGTACCCTTGATTCGGAAGAACTCTTGGGCCTGCTCTTGGCGGTGGCGGAGGAGGGTCTGGAATACGATTGTTGTCATTTGCGTTGGCCGGACGGCCTCTTCGTGGAACTTGAGGTGGTATAACCTCCTTGGGTTCAAGATCATCTACCTCCTCCCCCGCATTCACGTTGCCAAGAGGGTCGTTTGCATTGATAGTGGTAGTACCTGATTGATCGACACAAACAGAATTAGTAAACTAGAAGGAAAGAGAAGCAAAACACAAAACTAGCTACACAGATAGTCAACACCGTAAGCTCCTCGGCAACGGCGCCAAAAAGTTGATCGCGGCCGTCTCGACACTACACAATGGTAGGAAGAGTGGGTAGCAATAACTAATACCCGAATAGTGGATCGGGGTCGAATTTCCACAGGGAGCTTGGAATGGAGTTGTATTGCCTGTTTAACCTAGAATTGCGTTTGTACTTCTAATTGCACTCCTAACATTTTTGGGGGTTTTTATATTTAAAACTACTATTGTAAACTAAGGATTAAAGCTAAATTATGCCAAGAAAATATTGCTAAGTTGTGCTTAATATAGGAAAAAGGCACTAGGGTCGTGACACTACCTAGGTGGCTAGCTAACAGGTAGAAGCTACTAAGGGGAGATTGATAAATTTAGGTTTATTGCTATAGCCGTTGCGCAATTGCACTCATTCTCACACCTCTCGGTAGAGAGAAGGATTTTGCCCAATTAACTCTCTCGAGACCAATTAGGTAGGCCAATTAGACCGGGCCACTAGGGCTCAAGTAGGGTAGTTACTCTTTCGAGGTTTAACCCGTTAATTGGGACTACCATTCTCATGGGTCCATCCCAATTCCTTGTTGGGTTAACTTTTAGGGTCATATGACTTTCTTTCTCAAGAAGAGTTAGACCCACTAAGCTTGAATTCATGTTTGCAACCACAAATTCTAGATTGAAACACAAAATCAACCCAAATAACAAATACCCAATCTCAATCTCACCCTAGAATGCAACACCCATTAATTACCCACACTAGGGTTGAGCCACAACCCTAGCTAATGGGTTTAGCTAGACATAATTAAAGAAGAAACAGTAGAAGTAGATGATGAAAATAACATAATGATTGATTACTAATTAAAAACTATGATATTGAAGAGGAAAATTGCCAAAATAGGCTACACAATAGTTCTCACGAGCGCAGCTCTTGTTCAGAATCTAAAACTTCTCCTAAAAATGGTAAAAAGATCTATTTATACCCAGCTGGAAAATCTGGACAAAAATACCCCTACGGGGTCAGCGCGGACCGCGCAAAAAGGTACCGCGGCCGCGTAGGCTCTTTGAACTCTAACATTTCATCTTCTGAAGTTTGGGGCCGCGGACCGCGCACAAATGTAGCGCGGCCGCGGAGGAGGGTCGGCGCGGACCGAGCAGGAATGGGGCGCGGCCGCATAGCTTGACTTGGCCAAATTCCATGTCTCTGAATCTCCTTCACTCGGACCGCCCTGATATGTAGCGGGGCCGCGTGAGACTTAAGCCTTGTCTGAACTTCCCTTGCGCGGACCGCGCAGGAATGGGGCACGACCGCGTGGCTTGCACCTCAAGTTACCCCTCTCTGAATCTCCTAGCGCGGCCGCGTGGCATATCAGTGCGGTCCGCGCTAGGTCTTGCTGTTCCCCACTTCACTTGTTCTTGACATTTGGCAGGTTTCACTCTGTCTTGAGCCGATCTTTGTCATATTGGATTGTGAAGTGGATTTCGAAGTGCCTATTATTCTTGGAAGACATTTCCTAGCTACGGGGAAGGCATTGGTTGATGTGGAAACAGAGGAGTTAACATTCCGTGTGGGTGATGAGAAGGTGGTATTTCATGTGTGCAAATCAATGAGACAACCCAATAGCACGGAGGTGTGTTCATTTGTGGACATTGTCACAGCGGTGATAGTGGATGACACAAGTGCCTTGATTAATGTTGAAGATCCTCTTGAAGTCGTGCTTCTTAACATGGATGTCAATGATGATGCCGGTAGAGTAGAGTGCGTGAATGCATTGCATGGTATGGGTTCATATTCTTATGAGCCTAGGAAGCTATCTTTGGATCTTCAGAATAGCAAAACTCCGCCAACCAAGCCATCAATTGAGGAGCCACCGGTGTTGGAGATGAAGCCACTTCCTCCACACCTCAGGTATGAGTTTTTGGGTTTAAATTCTACATTACCTGTTATTCTTTCCTCGTTCCTAACTAACATGCAGGTTGACGCCACTTTGGCGGTTCTTCAAAAGCGCAAAAAAGCGATTGGATGGACATTGGCCGACATTCGGGGGATAAGCCCCGCATTTTACATGCACAAGATCATTTTGGAGGAAGATGCAATGCCCTCTCTTGAACATCAAAGAAGATTAAATGAAGCGATGCAAGAAGTGGTAAAGAAGGAGGTTATCAAGTGGTTAGATGCCGGTGTGGTTTACCCGATCTCGGATAGTTCATGGACCTCTCCGATCCAATATGTGCCAAAGAAGGGTGGAATGACGGTAGTGTCCAATGCCAACAATGAGTTGATTCCTACTCGGACGGTCACGGGTTGGAGAGTGTGTATGGACTATAGAAAGCTTAACAAGGTAACAAGAAAAGATCATTTCCCACTACCATTCTTGGACCAAATGCTCGATCTTCTTGCGGACCGAGCCTTTTATTGTTTTCTAGATGGCTACTCGGGGTACAATCAAATTCTCATTGCCCCGGAGGATCAAGAGAAGACAACCTTTACATGTACTTATGGCACGTTCGCTATCTCGAGAATGCCATTTGGATTATGTAATGCCCCGGCGACCTTCCAAAGGTGTATGATGGCAATTTTCACCGATATGGCGGAGGATATCTTGGAGGTCTTCATGGACGATTTCAGCGTGGTAGGGGATTAATTTGAGGAATGTTTGGTGAACTTGGATAGGGTGTTGGAAAGATGTGAAGAGACCGACCTTGTGCTCAACTGGGAGAAATGTCACTTTATGGTGCAAGAGGGTATTGTATTGGGTCACAAAATCTCAAGGCAAGGAATTGAAGTTGATAAGGAAAAAATCGAGGTTATCTCAAGGCTCCCTCCCCATACTTCTGTCAAAGGGGTGAGGAGTTTTCTTGGTCATGCCAGTTTCTACCGGCGATTCATTAAAGATTTCTCAAAAATTGTGAACCCGCTTTGCAAATTGTTGGAGAAGGATGTCAAGTTTATCTTTGATGAGAAGTGCATGGAGTCTTTTGAGCTATTGAAACACAAGTTGACCACAACTCCTATCAGCACCGCACCTAATTGGGATTTGCCTTTTGAACTTATGTGCGATGCGAGTGATGTGGCGGTAGGTGCCGTGCTAGGCCAAAGGATCAACAAAATGTTCCATCCTATGTATTATGCTAGCAAAACGATGAATGAGGCCCAAAGAAACTACACAGTGACGGAAAAAGAGCTATTGGCTATTGTGTTCGCGATGGAGAAATTTCGACCTTATCTTATGGGGGCAAAGGTGATCATACACACGGACCATGCAGCCCTCCGGTATTTGATGACTAAGAAGGATTCGAAAGCAAGAATGATGAGGTGGGTGCTACTCCTTGAAGAATTTGACTTAGAGATTGTGGATAGAAAAGGAAGCGAGAATCAAGTTGCGGACCATTTGTCCCGGTTAGAGGAAGAGGGGAGACCATGTGATGGTATTGAGATTAATGATAGGTTCCCCGACGAGCAGCTTCTTTCCGTTTCTATGTGTGATATACCATAGTTCGCGGACATCGCCAACTTCATTGTGACTGGTAATGTCCCGTGTGAGCTCTCTTCCAACCAAAGGGAAGAAACTCAAGCGGGATAGCTTGGATTTCTATTGGGATGATCCGTATCTGTTTAAAATTTGCACGGATGGGGTGATAAGAAGATGTGTACCGGAAAGTGAGCAAATAAGCATATTGGAGGCGTGTCACTCTTCTCTCTATAGAGGCCATCATGGGGGGGGGGGGGTGAGGACGGCCTCAAAAGTTTTGAGTTGCGGATTCTATTGGCCGACATTGTTCAAGGATGCTACTGACTTGGTGAAGAGATGTGATGCATGTCAAAGAGCCGACGGCATTTCAAGGAAGGTGGATATTTTTGATGTTTGGGGCATCGATTTCATGGGTCCGTTCGTGAGCTCTTGTGGTAACACTTACATTCTCGTGGCGGTGGATTATGTTTCAAAGTGGGTGGAAGCCGTGGCTCTACCCAAAAATGAAGCCGAAGTGTTGTAGCATTCTTGAAAAAGAGTATCTTCACGAGGTTTGGTACTCCTCGGGCCATTATTAGTGATGGGGGGTCCCATTTTTGCAAAAAGGCTTTCGACTCATTGCTTGCTAAGTATGGAGTTAACCACAAAGTGACCACCCCCTATCATCCACAAGCTAGCGGTCAAGTGGAAGTCTCAAATCGGGAAATAAAGAGTATTTTGTCCAAAACGGTGAATGCTAATAGGACCGATTGGTCGAAGAAATTGGATGATGCTCTTTGGGCTTATCGGACGGCTTACAAGACTCCAATTGGTATGTCTCCGTACCGGTTGGTGTTTGGTATGGCTTGCCATCTTTCGGTGGAATTAGAACACAAGGCTATGTGGGCGTTGAGAAAGTTGAACTTGGAATGGGATGTTGTAGCCAATCTCCGTGTGGAGCAATTGAACGAACTTGATGAGTTTAGATTTCATGCCTACTCCAGCTCATCCTTGTATAAGGACAAGATGAAGTACCTTCACGACAAATATGCTCGGGGTAAGGAGTTCAAGGTGGGCGGCATGGTTCTTCTTTTCAACTCCCGGTTGAGGTAATTTCCGGGCAAGCTCAAGTCTAAGTGGAGTGGTCCTTTTGAAGTGATATTTGTGACTCCTTTTGGTGCTCTTGATCTTAAAAACAAGAATGGTGAAGTATTCCGGGTCAATGGGCATCGTGTCAAGCATTATTTGGGAAAGTTTGATGACAGCCACGTGGTGGCACACATTCATTTGAAGTGATATGATGGTAACATACGTCGTGCCGCGACGTTAAATCAGGCGCTTCTTGGGAGGAAACCCATATCTTTTTCTATTTCTTTAATTTTCCTTGTAGACTAGGATTTTTGGGCTAATGGTTTGTGAGATGTTACAGGGAAAATGTTGAAGCTGTGCAAAACAAAAGCACAAAAAGTCAGGTCTCTGAAGTTTGCCAACGCGGCCGCGCTACAAATCAGTGCGGTCCACGCTGGCTTGTGCTAGGGGAGTATGTCTCTGAAGTTACCCGCGCGGCTGCGTAGCATATTTGTGCGGTCCGCGCTGGGATGACCCAAGTATTCATGCTCTCTGAAGTTTCACACGCGGCCGCGCTACATAACAGTGCGGTCCGCGTGGGCAACTAGGTTCAAGTGTGCTGGACATAAACCCAGCGCGGTCCGCGGCCATTTTTGCGCGGCCGCGCTGGTAGGTAAGAAGGGGGTCCCACTGTTTTCTATAAATAGAGACCTTAGGCCTCACTTTACCCTTTTCGCACTCTAACTTCCTGAGCCTCATTTTTACTGTTCATCTGAGACCTTTGCATCAAGTAGCTTGAATTTTCATAATTTCTGGTAACATTTCTTGCACATTTCATTCGCTGGTCTTATTTTTTAATTATTTTGTTTGCTTCCCAGTAGTATAGCTTCTTCTTTCTTCACATTTTTCTTAGGTTTAATGATTAGGTTAGTTTTTTGTGTTTGTCTTGAACACTGGGCATGAATTTCTATATGAGTAATTGAGTAGGGACAACTAGGACTCAAAGACTTGATGAAAAATGGACCAAATTGCTAAACCCCAACTCAGTTCAATTACATGGCCCAGCGCGACCGCGCGTCCTTTCTGCGCGGTCCGCGTTGATTCTTCTGTGGGTGCCTAACTTTCCCAGCGCGATCCGCGCTAGCCCAACGCGGCCGCGTTCCACATCAGTACGGACCGTGTTGGGGAGATTCAGAGAGGTGATTTTTGGAGGTTATTGCCAAGCGCGCCCGCGCTTCACATTTACGCGGTCCGCGCTGCTGCAGCGCGGCCGCATGACTGCTTTGCGCGGTCCGTGCCCCCGTGTCTTGCTTCTGTATTCTGCAAATTAACTGTGTTTTCCTCTTGTGTTATTCATCTTGTCCACTGAATGTGCTTAAATTAACAATGTTAGACGTGTATTTTTGCAGATCATGGTTATAAAACGAGGCGGTAAACAAACACAACAACCCGGGAGAGGTGGTGCCTCTCGAGGGAGTAAGGGAAAAAGAATAGCTAAAATCACTCCCCAGGCTCGGAAAAACATTAAAAAGACCCGTAAACTGATACGGGCTGCGGATAGAGCTGCCTCTCACTCTTCGGGGAGTGAGTACGCACCATCCAGGAGCATAACCTCAGAGTCTGCCCCCACTTACGTCACTGACCCACTCCAATTACATGACACTCCTCCACCTTCACCCTCATCCAAAAGGCCAGTCAACGTAGTCTCGGATTCGTCTGATGAATCCGTAGCAGGCAGTGGTGACCAATACTCCACCTCTCTCGGATTCGGGGAGAGTGCAGGATACGGTGAAGGAGGTGAGCCTCAAGTCGGAGGAATTTAACGAACCAGAAAACCTGAAGCATGGGCAGACAGATTTGTGAGTGAGTTGGCATTCCATAAATTCGGAGAGTGGTGGCCCTTGAGAAAACTGATTCCAGAGAGAACATTCATTGACAAAGACCTCCTACCCCACAACCCGAACGTGCAAAAGGAATTCCGAACTAGATATGGTTGGGACTTCTTCAAGGAGAAATGTATTGATGCCAATGAACATATGGTGAAAGAATTTTATTGAATTGTTTCTCACATAGTCAAAGATACTAAGGTGACGAAGGTGAGAGACAAAATGGTAGTGTTTGATGGGAAGTCCTTGAATGACTATTTGGGGTTCAAGGAGGAGGATGAGACACAGTACTTAGCTAAGCTGGCAATGGGTGAGGAGGTGCGTCCTTGGTTGGCCGATTACTTGGAAGCCCCAGGCACTGTTCCAAAATGGTTGAAAGCAGGGGAGAAGATTCTGCGGAACACCTTCAGTTTTGAAGCTAAGGGTTGGTTGACGTTTGTTTGTAGTAGACTTGATCCTTCCACCCATGATCACACAGTTCCTCTTGCCCGGGCTGTTCTTGTGGCATCCATCATGGCCGGTTTTCCTATCAATGTTGGTAATATCATCTCGAGGGTGATTTCTGCTATGGGAAAGGAGACGACCACAAATTACCCCTTCCCCAACACCCTGTCTCTGTACATTAGGGATTTGAAGGTCAAGAAGAAACGATTTGATGTACAAACCAAGCAGGTGGCCCCCTACTCATGGTATAGTCAGTTGGGTTCGGACAAGCCAAAGTCAAAGAAATACCAACCACCCACCTCTGCCCCAACTGGACAGTCTGAGGAGCCAGTTGCGGTGGAGCCTTCTACTGGACCATCCTCCATCCCTGCCACTTCCACCAGTGTGCCCTTGCCCCCAGGTCCTTCCACTTCAGCTGACCCGGCAGTCCCATCATCAAAGACTCATCGGTTCACTGCCCACCAGCTCAGTCAGTCTTTAGCCAGTCTGAACAACTGGATGTCAGCTGCGACATCCAAGTTGTCCACCTTGGCCACTACAGTTGAGTCCCAGTCAGCACCAGCCACTGTTCAGATTCCTCCTTCTCTTGAGGAGACATTGAAAAAGCTCCTGGCCAACCAGGAGAAGATTTTAGAGACTCAGGCCACCTTGACTAAGGCGGTAGATTCGCATGGTAAGGCTTTGAAGGAGCTCGCCAAGGAACATAAGAAGATGAGAAAGTCAAAGGCGTCGAGGGAGTCGGTGAAGAAGCTTCGATCTGACATGGACAAGCTATTGGCAGACCAGATGCCATTAGACTTGCTATTTGGGGATCCAGCCCTAGACCCAACAGCATCTCAGCCACAGCAGGAGGAGGAGCCCAGGCACCCAAGAAAGAAGAGGAAGCTTCCTAGCACTGAGGGTGTAGTGATCGAGGTAGCACAGGTTCAGGAGGATCCCTCCAGTGTTGCACCAGATATTCAGCCGGTCCATGTCCCGGCCCCTGTCCCAGCAGCAGAGCAGCAGCAAGCCGGGAACCAGTCTGAGGTTCCCACCAGTACAGAGGACCAGGGGACCACTGAGGAGCCCATGCAGACGGATCAGGCTTAGGGAGCCCCTTCTATATCCTTTGATCTTATTTTGTGCTTATTTGAGTAGTTGGCATTGGGGACAATGCCAGCTCTTATTCGTGGGGGTGTCCCCTACTTTTTTTTGGATTATTTGGATGACTGTACATATTGGATTCTTATTTTATGTTTTGTTGCTTTGATTTTTTGTTTGGTCTGTATATAACTTCACATTCTAGCTACTTTTCTCGCACTTTTTATTCTCTTTTGGTCTGTATATAAAGTAATTTTGGTACATATTCATCCTTCATTGTATATTCTACTCCCCTATTTTGTACATATTCATTCAATTTTTCTATTTTCGCAAAGTTTTTTGTTTTTAGCTTAGTGGATAGGTTCATAGCTTTTTGTTTTGTTTTTGGCGTTTTCAACAAGCCCTTGGTTTTCTTAATGCCACGATTCTTTCCAAGGGTAGAGTATAGTGTGAACCGGGTGGCTCTTCCCGATGATATATGGAGTGACTACCTTCTTAAGGGTTTGAGTCTGTTTCTTTGATTTTTCTTTTATTTTTGATATTTCGTAGTTAAGGGTACCTCAAGCAAAGCTTCACTTGGGCCTAACACATTTGCCTTTGATCCCATGGTCAAAGACATAATGTTGTGTTTAGGGTATGGTGAAAGTCATGGCCTTGAGACTCTTGTGTTGACCAAACAATCATCATGTGGTCTTTTTGGACAATTGTGCGCTTGAATCATGATTAAGGTTGTTGTGGGTGTCACACCTCCTTTTTCTACCTTACTACACCCCCGAAAGGTATAATAAAAGGAGTTTCTCCAATTAAAGGACAATCGAAACGGGATTCATTTATTAAGAGATTCAGAGTCGCCACTTGGGAGATTTATGGTGTCCCAAGTCACCGGTTTGAATCCCGAATCGAGGAAAGGGTTTGACTCTGTTTAACAGTCGCGAACCAGAAATCCGGGTAAGGAATTCTGTTAACTCGGGAGAAGGGGTTAGGCACTCCCGAGTTACGTGGTTCTAGCACGGTCGCTCAACTGCTATATTTGGCTAAAAACTGATTTTATACATGTTTTAACTTATGTGCCCTTTTAACTTTAAACCGCTTTTATTATTTAATTTTTTAAAGAGAATTGCAACGTCGTGAAAATGTATCTCAACCACGTCGCACCAGTACGCCCGTGATTTTCGGCACATTTCAACTTCGTTGCGATTTGGATTTGGGTCACATAAATGTGCACCCGAATTTAGGAAAGTAGATTATTAAACGACGCGCCTAAAAGCAACTATGCGTTTGTGATTTGCGAGGGCCATTGAAATTAGCTAAACGGCACGCCTCGAATTCTAAGGATCAATTCACACTTAAACAAAATGAAGGCCATGCGATTTTATTCCATGTAGACCCAAGGTCCAAGGCCCATAGTGTGGCCCAAATCTTGGGAGCTAAAGACTGAAAAGGAAAGATTCAAGTTCGAACCCCCATGCACGCAAATAACATACGAGCTGAACAAGCTATCCATAGTAAACCATCATTTAGTAAACCTCAAAATTGGATATGCTCATAAACAAATGAATAAAATCAATACATAGCTTGATTTTGAAATGACCTGGACTGTTCCACTACTTAAACAGTGCCTTCGGCTATCTTTGATATAGAATCAAATCATGTTCTCAGTTTTTAAACTCACAATAGAGTCTCCAGGAGACTCAATTTGCTAGTTAGCAAACCTCCAAACTCCTTTAAACTTTCGAGAAATCAGAGAACCAGCAATAAACGTATTTCTCATAAAACTACTCAAACAATGATTTTAATAATGCTGTCAAACAAATGAAGGTGACAACAATGCAACCATCTAAAATCATGAGATAAATCAGTACCAACTAAGATTAACAAATAGAAACAGGAGCCCTACTTGCAACTTTGGAGTGAGCCTCCAACATTCATAGTATATCATCGATTAACATACCAAAACAAAGAGCACAAATAAAGCTGGGATCAGCAGCACATTAACCCAGACCAAAACTAACTATAGAAGAATAATGCTAAGCTAAAAAAAATATAGATACAAATCAGCACAAGCTAAACTCGTAGTGGAAGGCTGTAAAACATGTTTGAACTTAGAATTTCCATCTTTATTCAATCAAGCCAAACTTCACATGAGGTGGAAGGTAAAGTGTACCTGGAATTTGAGAAGCAACACAAAAATGAAAGATCAGCGGCAGAACAATAGCAGGAACAATGTCCAGCAGCAAAATCAGCCCCAGAAATAACCAAGGAAAACCAACTTAAAACCAGATTTGAACCAGCAACAGTGGCAAATAAAACCCAGTAATCAAAACATAAACAAAACCTGAACCCAAACACTTGACTACCAACTAAAATTCAAACCATTTCAACCCCCTAGTTTTCAGGAACTATTTCAGAAGTGAGAACCTTTGGAATCACAGAGAATTCTCCAATGGAGCAATGAAAGTTCTTGTGTTTTTTTTTTTAGCCGTTTCAAAATTCTCAAATTTTTATCTCCAGGTCTGCCTTCATATGCAAGAAAAGCGTGCCTTTATAGGCAAGGAAAGTAGGGTAAACCACAGATTTCAGCTTTGCATTCTTGCCCCTTTTGAATTTTCATTTTTGCCTAGATAACCCTGATTAAAAATCTGAAATTCAATTTATACCCCCCCACCCAGCCTCCTAGAAGCTTCTTGGTCAGTTAGCAAAAGATTCTCTCAACCAGTTGCCCCAAATTACCCTCTAAGCCCTAACTATTTACTGTATCATACCACATGGTCAAATTGACCTGGGGCTTAACCCCAAAACGGACTGCCCTTCCTTTCTTTTGGGCTTCCAAACTAACAACAACCCAATCCAATTCAAAACTTCGCAATAAACCCAACCCAAAACTCAAACCAGCAGAAATTGCAAACCCAAACTAGTTTCGAACTGAAAATGGAAACAAAAATTTTCTTTTTTAACACTAAACTCAAACATGAAATAAACAAACTTAACATGTTTTTGCTTTAAACATGCCAGCAGAAATTGCTTCAACAAGTAAACACTAACGGGGAGCAGACAAGACGAATGAGAGAGTCGTGAAGATGGGTGAAAAATTAAAAAGAAACGGAGAAAGGAGAAGGACTAGGCTACCTAATCAACAGATGCGAATGGACAAAGCTTGGAAGAACTCGGACTTCTCGATTTGGAGCTGAAATTGGTCTCAATCATGCGCTCTTGTCAAGAACGGACAAGCGAGGCCAGTTTCGACTCCAAACATCTTGTTAAAACTGGAAAATTTGTTTCGTCCTCCCCCTCTCCATATCCAGACTTGTTTCCGTTTGGTGACGATTTGAAGAGATATGGTGGTGGATTATGGGTCAGAGGTGAGTGAGGGCTATATGGTGTGATTTTGGCGGTGATTTGAGCTTTGCCGTCGGCAGGAAATGGCGGAATCACTCGAAGGCGGCGTTAGGGTTTACCATCTCTGAGTTTGGGGAGGGTTAGAGACAGAGGGAGTTTGGACTTTAGTTGAACTAAAGTACGGACATATTAATGAGAAAGGGGAGGGGTAATACAAACCGTCGGATGGGAAAGAGATCAAGGGCTGAGATTCAATTGCCCTAAAACGTGGTCGTTTGGTTATTAAGGGGGAAACGGGCCGGGTCAATGGAATGGAGCAGACGGGCATGACAGGGTTTGGGCTGGAATTGGGTATTTGGGCTTGGGTTTGGTCCGATTTTAAAAGACTTTTGGGCTTAAACAAAATTGGATTTGGCCCCAAAAAATTTGGTCTTTCATTAAGACCATTCTTTTGCTTTAATTTACTCCTTTCTTTTTGTTTCCTTTTATTTGATTTTATAAAATGCTAAAATAAAACAGAGGCCTAATTAAATTATTTAACTCCTAAAAATTATTTAAAACTATATTCAAAGATAAATGCAACAATTAACAATTAAAAGTGTAAAGAAGCTATTTATTTTTTTTTTTGCAATTTTCTTTAAAATTTGTTTTAAAACTAATTAATACCTAATTAATACTAAATTTGTGAAATTAAATCCCTAAATGCAAGTGCATATTTTTTGTATTNACCAAACAATCATTATGTGGTCTTTTTGGAATTGATGCGCTTGAATCATGACTAAGGTCGTTGTGGGCCCTCGACTCGATATCTTTAGCAATCCCATAGCATGTGTGGTGAGGAATAGAATTTGAGTCCAAGTCCCAAGCCAATGGTCTAGAACTTGCCCCGAGTGTTTGTTGAGGCGAAATCATAGGTGAAGTTTGACTTGAGAAGTGACTATAGGCTCTCCTTGATCCAATTGTAAAATGAACAATTCCATGGTCTACCAATAAAATAATCCCTAGTTAATCCTTTTGAGCCTTAAACCTCTTCTTTCATGAACCAATGTTACAAGCCTATACCCGGTTTTTATCCTCTCTTGGCGCCCACACTTCCCTGAGCAATAGGCAAAGTCAAAGTTTGGGGGGAGAGACAAGAAGGAAAGCAAGGGAAAAAGGTACTAAAGCAAGAAGAAAAAGGCAAGGCAATGAAAAAGAGAAAAAGAAAAAGACAAAAAGAAAGAACAAGGTGAAAAAGAATAAAAAGGGGTCAAGAAAAACAAAAGTGAAAAAGGTGTGGAAACAAAAGTAGAAAAAGGAGAAATGATTTGAATTACCTAAGAAAGAGTGACAATATATCCCTCTAGCCCTTGAAAAGAAGTGAATTACTCAAATGAGTCAAGAAGGTGTGCCAAAATGAATCAAAGAAAGTGCTTAAGGGAAGGTTGAACCCATTTGAACAAGAAACATGTCCTACCCTTACCCAAAAGCCCTCACAATTGACTTCCCAAAAGCCCTATAGGATCTTGAGTCGAAGGGAACCTACATTAGTGGATACTTACATAAGGGGCAAGCATATGGTACCTAGATCCGGACTTGTGACCTTCTTTGTGAGAGAAATGAGTGAAAATCCTTCAACCTCGGTTTGTGTATTAATGCTCTAAAAGGTGAGGTTCGCTTATGGAGAGTTGAGGATGTGTGAGTTTGGGTTCCACAATGACCAAGGTATTTGAGAAAAGCTCTTTGATGAAATGTGTCAACCCTTGATGCTCTTGTGTCACACTTAATCCATAGTTTTCAAAAGCTTAAAATGTGTTAATGATGCATTCGTATTGAGGGCAATTGTTAGTCCCAATTGATGCTTGTGGAGGTTACTTTAGGATAGCTGGAAATTCTTGGATTGCTCTTTTTGGGTGGGTCTTATTTTGTTTGCTTGAGGACAAGCAAGGTTTAAGTTTGAGGGAGTTGATAAGCTAGTATATTACCATGATTATACCCCTTACTTGCTATTGCTTTTGTTACAAATTGCCACAAAATAGTCCCAAAAGGCTTACAAGTTGCGCTTGATTACAGGTTTGAGCAAAAAGGTGACAAATGTCAAAGAGCAGCTCAAAACGGAGTGAAACTTGCCAAGTGTCAAGAACAAGTGAAGTTGGGGAACAGGAAGACCTAGCGCGAACCGCACTGATTTGCCACGCGGCCGCGCTAGGAGATTCAGAGAGGGGTAAATTGAGGTGCAAGCCACGCGGCCGCGCTCCATTTCTGCGCGGTCCGCACAAGGGAAGTTCAGAGAACCACCAGTGCAGGCTTCAGTCCCACGCGGCCGCGCTACATATCAGTGCGGTCCGCGTGAAGGAGATTCAGATACACGGAGATTTGGCCAAGTCAAGCTATGCGGCCGCGCCCCATTCCTGCGCGGTCCGCGCCGACCCTCCGCCGCGGCCGCGCGACATTTCTGCGCGGTCCGCGGCCCCCAACTTCAGAAGATGAGATTTGAGAGTTCAAAGAGCCTACGCGGCCGCGCTGACCCCATAGGGGTATCTTTGTCCAGATTTTCCAACTGGGTATAAATAGATCTTTTTACCATTTTTAGGCCAAGTTTTAGATTCTGAACAAGAGCTGCGCTCGTGATAAATATTGTGTAGCCTATTTTGGCAATTTTTCTCTTCAATATCATAATTTTTAATTAGTAATCAATTATTATGTTATTTTCATCATCTACTTCTACTGGTTCTTCTTTAATTATGTCTAGCTAAGCCCATTAGCTAGGGTTGTGGCTCGACCCTAGTGTAGGTAGTTAATGGGTGTTGCATTCTAGGGTGAGATTGAGATTGGGTATTTGTTATTTGGGTTAATTTTGTGTTTCAATCTAGAATTTGCTGTTGCAAACATGAATTCAAGCTTAGTGGGTCTAACTCTTCTTGAGAAATAGAGTCATATGACCCTAAAAGTTGACCTAACAAGGAATTGGGATGGACCCATGAGAATGGTAGTCCCAATTAACGGGTTAAACCTCGAAAGAGTAACTACCCTACTTGAGCCCTAGTTGCCTGGTCTAATTGGCCTACCTAATTGGTCTCGAGAGAGTCAATTGGGCAAAATCGTTCTCTCTACCGAGAGGTGTGAGAATGAGTGCAATTGTGAAACGGCTATAGCAATTAACCCAGATTTATCAACCTCCCCTTAGTAGCTTATACCCGTTAGCTAGCCACCTAGGTAGTGTCACGACCCTAGTGCCTTTTGCCTATATTAAGCACAACTTAGCAATATTTTCTTAGCATAATTTAGCTTTAATCCTTAGATTATAATAGTAGTTTTAAATATAAAAACCCCCAAAAATGTTAGGAGTGCAATTAGAAGTACAAATGCAATTCTAGGCTAAACAGGCAATAGAACTCCATTCCAAGCTCCCTGTGGAAATTCGACCCCGATCCACTATTCGGGTATTAGTAATTGCTACCCAATCTTCCTACCATTGTGTAGTGTTGAGACGGCTGCGATCAGAGAGCCTTTGAGAATGCTATCATTTTTCAAGAGTATATCACTCACTTTAGGAAAATGAAAGAGAAACAGGGCAACATGATCCTTAAAGTTGATCTGGTGAAAGCTTTTGACAGGTTGGAATGGTCCTTCATCAGGGACGCATTCCATGCCTTCCTAGGTTGACCAAGCTTATTATGTCTTGCATTAGCTCTTCCAGCATCTCAATCTTAGTAAATGGAGGGAAGACTGAAGCTTTTAAGCCTCCAGAGGCATCAGACAAGGGGATCCCATATCCCCTTACCTTTTCATAATATGTATGGAGAGGCTGTCCGGGTCAATCGACCAGGCAGTACTGGACAATCAATGGCAACCTATAAGTATCAGTAGGTCTGGTCCAAAAATCTCACACCTTTTCTTTGCTGAAGACCTCACCCCTGTTTGCCAAGGCAAGCAACAGGAACTGCACCTCCATATACTCTATCTTGCAGTCCTTCAATGAGAGCTCCGGTCAAAAAATCAACCTTACTAAGACAGAGTGCTCTTCTCCTCTAATACATCCCAGGACACCATGGAATGTCTCACTAATGCTCTATCAATCCAAGCTACCACCTCATTTGGTAAATACATTGGATTTCCCATAATCCATAAGAGAGCCACTAGTGCAGACTTTCAGTTCATAATAGACAATATGCAATTTAAACTGGCTGCCTGGAAAACACGCTGTCTCAACATGACTGGCAGGACCATCCTGGCTAAGTCTTCCCTAAATAGTATCCCTAACCATGCCATGCAACACATCAATTTGCCCATAAAAATCACCAAGCAAATTGATAGAATTCAAAGGAATTTTATCTGGGGCACCACCCCAAATAGGAAAAAAATTCATCTAATAAATTGGGACAAGGTTAGAAAAAAAGAAGGCCAATAGAGGGTTAGGGATCCAAAAAGCTGAATTGAAAAACAACACAGCCCTTGCAAATCTGGCCTGGAGGACTTATCACAACACATCACGCTTATGGGCCAGAGTTCTCATCTCTAAGCACTATAATTGGAACCATACTCCTAGAACTCTTAGATACCCTAAATCTTCCACCTGGCAATGCATCCTCAAGGGATGGGATACTTGCAGGAAGGCAAGCAGAAGGGTGGTCCACAAGGGAAACAGGGTTAGCTTCCTGAGTGATGCCTGGATCCCAATCAGCCAGCCATTAGGGACATGATAGAAGGCCCTCTTACTCAGAATGATGAAATTGCCAAAGTATACACTGTCTACAACTCATGGATTTGGGATCTCTCCACCATCTCTATAGATTTGCCCCCAAGTATTTCTAACATGATCAATTCTGTCTTCATCCCTCGAAACCCTACCAAGGATGACAAGCTAATCTGGGGACTGACTTCTAGTGGGTCCTTCACCAACAGCTCTGCCTACTCTTTCCTAAGGAAAACCAAAAACAATGTTGAAATAAAGGAGGAAGGGAATTTTAATTGGATCTGGAAATTACACACACCCAACAAAATCAAGAACTTCATCTGGCTACTTACCCACAAAAGGTTACCTACTGGAGGTTACCTTCACAGAATTGGGGTTAACTATAACCCACAATGTTGTTTCTACCACAGTTTTGAAGAAACAGGTGATCACATCTTCTTTGAATGCATTAATGCAGCCCAGTTCTTGCAAGACTTGCTATCCAAGGCCTCAATTGAGAGTAGGCAACAGAACCCCATCTTTTCATCCCAACAATGGCCCTTAACTTGGAACAAGCTTAGGAACACACCTTTCAATGATCACATTCCTTGGGAAAACTTCCTTTCTATTTCTGGCATGTCTGGCTATGCAGAAACCACAACTTGTTCAACAATAAAAAAGATAGAATCAGCATCGCTAGAACCATCTCTAAAGCAACTGAATACTTTATGTTGGTAAAAAATACAACCATAAAAAAAAACATTCCAAATCACTGTAAAATGGGAGGCCTCCAGAAGAGGTTTCTTTAAGCTGAATACAGATAGGGCAGCAAAGGGTAACCCAAGCGTAGGAGGAATATGTGGAGTATTCAGGAATCATAACGGAGATTGGATTATGGGGTATATGGAGAATATACCACATACCACCAACACTTTGGCTGAATTGAAAGCTCTCCTTAAAGGACTGCAACTTGCTGAACAAAATGATTAGGTCCCTTTAGACATCAACACCGACTCGGCAGAAATAATAAAAATGCTAATTACAGGTAACCTAACATATGATCCTATGATTTGTGAATGCAGGTTGTTAATACAAAGGATGGGCAGGGTCGTGGTGAAGCACACATACAAGGAGCAGAATAGGGTGGCAGACGCAATGGCAAAAGAAGCAGCAAAGACAGCTTTTTTGGGTAGATCTAGCTTACTAACAGTTCCTTCGATGTTTGCAAATAATGTATTTTGGGCAGACATCCTAGGAACTGAAGTTGTTAGGGAATTTCTGGCATGTAATATTGACTCTATATATCATAGAGGCTTCTTTCAGTTTCTTAGTAAGAATGGGTAAGGGTATTCTGCCTAAATAGTAGACACAGGTTGGGGAACTACAGTACCCCAGCAATGACAATACTGTGTAATGCATTTTTGGTTAGTAGTTATATAAATATCAACCCTTTTAACCCAAAAAAAAAACACAATATTTAGTCGTTCTTAGCATTTAGTTGATCATTGTATCTTTAAAATTAAGGGTTAAAACCTAGCCACTAATATATTTAATTAGGGGTATACATGGACCAGTTTGACTCGATTTTTATCAAAATCAAATCAAACCAACTATATCGGGTTGGATATATTCGGTTTTGTCGGGTTTTTCGGAATTTTCGTTACATGAATATTATTTCAAACTTGCTTTATTAAATTTTTAATAAGTAAATGTATATTTAGTAAAAATTTAAAAATTGACAAACATGTGATCTATTAACATATAATTATGGGAGCATTTTCTTTTAGTAATATATGATTGTTATGTTTTAGTCGCGTGGCAGTAATATTTTCGTAGATGTACACTTTCAAGGTTAACTGAATTTAATAATTAAACATAAAATCAATGTAATACTTATATAATAGTATGTTATATTTAATTCTGAATTATCGGAATACCACTTCAAATTCGAAAAAGATATACGAATTTAGTAGATTTGATATATGAATACGAAAGAATAAAGAGATAGACGCAATTCACTAACACTTGATAAAAAGATGATCATACGATCCATTATTTAAAGTTAATAAAAATGGAGCACTTCATATTTAACTAAATATTATATCCTATAAAAGAATCGCAAATACTTTAATACATCTTTTAAACAAAAATCTATGAAAAGTCTTAAAAGTATATATAAAAATTATATATTTACATGCCGGTTTGGTTCGGTTTTCTTACTCAATACAAAACCAAATCAAACCAAATCTAGTCAGTTTTTTTTAACGGTTTGATTTGGCTTTTCGATTTGATGCGGTTTTTCAGTTCAGTTTGTACACCCCTATATTTAATATTCTCCGTTTAGAAAATACTGACATCAGATGGACCCTTTGCAGATTGACTAGATGCACCACTACTAATGTCTAGTCTCTTCCATTTATATTCTTGACGAGCGCAAAATACAACACGAAATTGATGCTCGCTAGCCAAAGATAATATAGTTTAATTATCGTCTCCACATGGATTGAGTTTAAACAACGTTCAAGGAATTTCTAGCTTAAATGCTACTCAGGATGATTAATACTTTGGTTGGAATGATGATGAACTACAACTAACTATTAAAAGCAAAGCAAATGACAATTGATTGCTAAGAACTAGAGACTAGCAGAATTGAGTTGTTATGAGTGTGAGAAACAAGGGCCATAACATGATGAGTGCGGGATTGTAATTCTAGAATTGACACTGTTTAATTTTATTCTTAATGTTTTATTGATTCTCTCGAATTCAACATGTTATTATTCTATTATTCTGATTCAGGTTCCTCTCTCGATTAAACCTAAATCGTTCAAATAAGCTAATATGAAGTATGGTGAAACTTGCAAGAATCTGTTGGTAAGAATGGTCTAAGAGAAACTTCTCTCGAATATTTCTCAATCTTAATTCAACAGGTGGATCACAAAGATCTTTCGACTACTTTAAAGAAGTGCCTTTATGAATTAAGGCACACGTTATAATAATATTCAGTATTACGCTCCTCTTTCGATTAATCACAATAATGAATATAGTCACAACTAGAGTTAAAGCTATTCCAATAAATTCGAGCAATCAAACAATGATCAAATCCATAGATAACAATCAAGTCACAAAATCATGTCAAACCCTGATAAAAACCACTCCATATTTATGGAGGAAGTCATCACAAATAGGATTAAAGAGTGAGAAAACATCAATCCAACGTTACAATCCAAACTCCCATGTTGAGTTGATGGAAACACGATGAAATCTCGTGTCTTCAAGCCTCCAATACTCTCCAAAAGCTCCCAAGGTCAAAAGGCCTCTCAAAATTGTGCTTTTGGTGTATTTATACCATGTAGATGCGGCTCCAGACGGAACTACCCTTTCCAAGCCGAAGTAGGAAATTACTCTAAAGAAAATGCACAGATGCGGCGCCCTAGGCGGCGCATCATGCGGCGCGCTAGTGGGATTTTTCAGATGCCTAAAATTTTCACTCTGCAGGAATTTTATACTAGCACCTTGCGTCCCGTGGCGTGGTAGTGTATTTTTTTCAGAGTAATTATTTTTTCTCAATTTTAACATCGAGTCTTGGTCCTCGAACCCCGAATCCGATCCCAGCTTAATTCTTTGGGTTTCTACCAGACTTCAAAGCTCCAATTCATCCATTTTAGTTCTAAATTTGCTTCTTAACTCAAAATCACATCCTACATAACATAACACATGTAATAAGTATAAAGTACTACTAACAATTAGGCTCAATACCATCAAAATATAGTAATTAGAGTATGAAATATAATTAAAAAACGGTGAGTTCCTAGAGTACCATCAACCTATAAGATGAGTTTCAGTATACAAGCAGAATACAATGAAAATTTTTATTTTGTGTCTCACACAACTGACACTAGTTGTGTGAGGCCTCTTTTTTGTCTCACAACTGTGTGGTCCCAGAATTTTTGTGGACCTAGATGTGTAAGATATGAGTCCACAAATATGTGAAATAAAAAGAGGCATCACACAACTAGTGTAAGTTGTGTGAGACACAAAATAAAATCACTCGAATACAATCATTTCTCATGTTATGTTTGCTGCACTGGCACAAAGCACAAAGCACTGGGGCAGCCTGGAACAGGAGATCAAGTATATCATTGCTTTTAGGAATAGCTATGTAGTTGCCAAGCTAGCTAGTTTGAGTTTAATTTCTTTCAATCCCATCAAAGCATGTGCCGAGTGGCCTGGTGATAGAGAGAATTTGATCAATTTTAGATAATTCTTGTCATGATTGATGTTTGTAATTTGAAGTTTGTGGTAATTCTGATTTCAGTGCTAATGTATAAATCCAATAAGCGCATGGAACATATATATAGCTTGGACAACCCAAAATATAGAGCATGCATGGGCTGAACGTAGGGGTGCCACAATTATTTTAAGAGAAAATGACAATGTATAGCCGCTCTCAAAATAATAGCCGAAAAATATATAATTTTTGTATATACATACATTTTGCATGTTATACTCACAAATTATACAAATTTTATAAACTTTTTCGGCTCCAAATATAAATAGTCTCTGGCGCGGACTAAAAGTGATAATACTTTTTTATTTAAAGTACGATCTATAATCCAACTTAGGAGGGCTTATGATTGGGCTTTGCATATTTTTATGACGGGAGAAATTCAAAAATAGCCAGATTTACAAGTGGTTATTCAAAAATAGCCACAGTTTCAAAAGTAATCGAATTTTAGCCACTTTTCATGTAAATATAGATCTGAACGAAAGCACTATTCAAAATCCGAAAATATACTCCAGTATACTATACTGGAACTCCAATATATTATACTGGAGTTCCGGTATAATATACCCGTCCAGCATAATATACTGAAACTTTTCGCATGTTGGAGTTCCAGCATAATATGCTGGAAATTCATACACAGGTGCACCGATCTCCGGTATATTATGCTGGAACTTTTCGGGTTGCAGTAAAATAGTGGCTATTTTTCAATGACTTTGCAAATGCTGGCTATTTTTGAATAATCAGTCCGAAAACTGGTTAGTCCGTGCTATTTTTACTTTCATGACGGGTCAATTTTCACATAAATCAAGTCAGTCCATCTAAAAGTTTAGCTGATTTGGGCCAATTACTCAAATTGAATCTTAAGGAAATTTTGGGCGAAGTGCACAAAATAGTCCATTTTTTTTTTTTGGCACCTCTATTTATTTAAGTAGAAATGACAACAGGTAGCCACTCCGAAGGCATAACTGAAGTTTATAGTTTTTTTGTAAATTGTAGCCACTTCAGACATATGCGACTGAAGTTGAAGAAATTTGTGTTTAAAGTTACAAATTGTATATGAAGTTTAACATATTGCTTGTGCAAATAAACTTCAAATATTTTTGTCTAAAATTCAAACATTTATGCTTGAATATCAGACATGTGACTAAAGTTAACCTGAAAGTACAAAATAATTTTAAGCGGCTAAACATACAAAAAAGATTTTAAAAAAAATACACATCTGTTATTATTGAGAAAATCTCACTTTATACCCATTAATTCCAAATTATTTACCCTTTAATGCTCAGGCCCAAATTATTTACTTCTCCTACCCATGCGGTCCAAACTATTTACCCGGCCCGTTATTCATTTATTCTATTCGCACTGCCGCAATAAAGGGCTCCTTAATTTCAAATACGTCCAGTTTTAATCCCTCTACTTCTTTGTCAATTTCCCTGAAAAATGAATATGTGAATTTTTCTTCAGATTTTGTTTCTATCTTCAATATTATTGTACATGAGTTTCACTCCGAAATCCTCTTTCTATATTAGTATTTTTTTTTGTATTTATTTGTATTTCTAAACCCATGTATTGTTGCAGTTATATATTAAGTTTTCCAACTCTGATTTTTATGTGTGTATGAAGATCCACCATTGATGAGCTTGAAGTTCCTATATTTAAAATTTTATTTTGAAGATTTATTGATTGATTCGATGTGGGTTCTATAAAATATTGATTATAGTACCTTCAAGTAAGCTTCCCGGATCTGAATTTTTATGTGTATTTGAATACTCACCATTGTTGGGCTTGAAGCTCTTGAATTTAAAATTTTTATTTTGAAGATTTCTTGTTTGATTCAAAGTGGGTGCTGTTAAATATTGCTTATAGTACCTTCTGGAAGTTCATACTTAAATTTGATAGCATTTGGAGCTGATTTAAGGTGATTGAGATCGATATTTTCAGCTGAAAATTGAAGAAGAACACAACTACCCAATAGTATACGTCTACGGTATACAATATGCTGTAGGAGTATATAGCTATACTGCAACAATATACTATTATAGTTTACAATATACTGCAACAGTATTGTAATAATCGAATAAGAACACAGTTACCTAACAGTATACAACTACAGTATACAATATACTATAGGAGTATATAGTTATACTGCAACAGTATACTATTATAGTATACAATATATTGTTATAGTATACTGTAATAATATGCAATATACTGTAACAGTATGCTGTAATATTATACAATATACCATAATAGTATACCTATTACCCGTAAATTCACTTGCCTATAATTTGCTTTAAGCTTTTACCTAGCGCGATGGGCAAATTGAAAATTCAAATCTTTTTTTCGTTTTGATTTATTCTATGACTTGAATTCCAAGACTTCTGACTTCTGCAAAAGATTAATCTGCCATTGGAGGACCTTGAAGCTTTGAAACTCATAAATTGGGTTTGTTGAGTTCGTGGTTATTTTGAAACCCAAAACAAGAAAAAAAAATTTAACTCTTTGCGTACAATTGTATACCCTATTGGTATAGCTATATACTATACCGGTATCATATGTTAGTTAATATTTTTTTTATTGTATTAACTACATTTAGTTGGTACAAAATTTGATTTTTCTTTAGTAATAGTATAAAAAAAAGGAATAATAAAAAATAGTGAAAACAATAAGTGAAATTAGATTATGAAGAGAAAAAGAACATTAAAAAAAAAGAAGTTAAATGAAATTAGAAAAGGAAAAAAGAAAAAAATATAAGAAGAAAACGAGAAAAAAAAGAAAAGGAGAAAAGGAAAAAGAAAAGAAAAGAAGCATATAAATAAAAAAGAATTGGAGAATAAAGAAAAAATTCCCACAAAAACTACTATGGTAAGGAAATGTAATTAGTTTATGGGTAGAAAAACAAATGGATAGACAGGGATAAATAATTTTATTTTTTGTGAATAATTGTGTCATTCTCCCTTCTTTAAATAGAAGTTCTCAAAATGGCGGGGTGTCCGCCCAAAATTGAATCGAAGAAAGAACTTGTCAAATAAATTTTTAATTTTTTTGTTTGATATGCTAATATAATTACCATAATAAAAGATTACATTTATTTGGTAATTATACAAATTATAAGAAAACAAACAAAAATAATTAAAATTTGATATGAATTGAGTGGGTCGGGTTAGCTATGAGCCTATGACCTACTATTATTTAGTCTATTTTGACTCAGCCATATTCAACCAAATCTTACTACCACCGTCCATTTATTGATTAAGTTCATATTGATCGCTCCAAATTCAGTCCAACCTACTCATTTGACACATGATAGTTAGCTCCTATATCAACTGCTTGTCTTGGTCGTTTTATTTCTCTCATTTTATACAGTAACAGTGGAAAAAATATATAGAGGCCGAAGAACTTTCGACATGTATTGCCTTCACCACCTTATTATCTTGTAAAAATAGCACGGGATAGTTAGTTTTCGGACTGATCATTCAAAAATAACCAGCATTTGCAAAGTCATTGAAAAATAGCCATTATTTTGCTGCAACACGGAAAGTTCCAGCATAATATACTGGAGATCGATGCACTTGTGTGTGAACTTCTAGCATATTATGCTGGAACTCCAACACGCGGAAAGTTCAAGTATAATATATTGGAGATTGGAGCATCGGTGCTCCAATCTCCAGTAGATTATGCTGGACCGGTATATTATACTGGAGTATTTTTTCGGATTTTGAACGGTGTTTTCGTTCAGATTTATCTTTACATGAAAAGTGGGTAAATTTCGATTACTTTTAAAACTGTGGCTATTTTTGAATGACCACTTGTAAATCTGGCTATTTTTGAATTTCTCCCTATTATCTTTATGAGATGAGTCATTGTTGTTGGTTTATTTTTACTTCAAGATATTTTATTTCCTTATATTAAGAGATTGAAATTTCTTTAGATTAAGAGTTTGTATAATGTGACTTATTTTCCCACGTGCATTTGTTAGGCTTGTATTTTAATTCTTTGAGCAAATGAGTCTTGAATCCAGGTGCATTTTGTTCTGCACGAATCCGCGAAGACAGATTTTGTTATTAATCCAATTTGATTAATTTGTACGTATATATATTTTAGTACCTTTTCTAAAGAAAATATTTGAGATGATATTTGTTTCATAGTTTGAACTTGTATGGGTCAAAATATTACCAGGCAAGAGTCGGCGTGAGAAGGGACGGAGAAAAGTTATTTGAGACTGTCGTACCCATACCACGCTGTAACGATACGCACCTCGGCCACGACCGAGGTCATGTATTCAAAACGGTTGAAAGACGAATTGGATATTATGGCATTTCAAGGGGTCAGCCCGTAATATAGTCAAATAACTTAAGTACTACGGTTAATAACCGTTGGGTAAAGGAGAAGATTTAGTATATAAACTAAGTGAGAAAAAGAAGATTCCTCAATATATGTTGTTTGTCTAATCATGTCAAATGTATGGGGTTCTACCTTGCCAAAGATCGATGACCCTCCTCAGTTACGCTTTCATAATTGTTGTTTGATATTATGAAAATTACCATCTTCTTCTTGTATGATGGGATTCAATTACTATTATCGTTAAATCTTATGTGTGTCTTGCTTGCTTACTCTCATCTTCTATCTTGGATCTAGAGTAAATTATTGTTGGTTAAGATTTACAAAAAGTCCTCTTATTTAATTAGCTTAATAAAAAGCTCAATACTTTTTGGTCAAACAATTTGGCGCCGTCTGTGGGGATTTCTTAGCCAAATTTTAGTCCCCTCTAGATCTAAAGCCAGCTAGAGTTTCGCTTCTCGGTTGCTATAGCCCCACCCTCTATGTAAACACCAACTTGAGAAAGTTGTAGGCAAGTTTTTCAAATAACCAAACCAATCAGGGTCAGATCTTCACATGAAATTGAAATTATATCCGGTATCTGTACAAAACCCACGCCTCACCTGTAGCGATGGGTTTGGCACGTAATATGCGTATTCAAAGTGGGATCACGGTCGCTATGCACTTAGCAAGTCCGCGATCCTATTTGCCGTATTAACATTATATGCCGATATGTACTTCCACCTTTTAGGAAGGGACGATAGCCTACTGTGTGATTCTTTGTAATAACCGGCGTATCCTGCCTTATTTTTGTACCCGTATGCACTATGTAATTTATGTACAAAGTATAACGTTTCCTTTATTTTTCGCGCACAACGAAACAACGGGATCGGATCGGGACTCGAGCTCGAGATCCCAATGGGCAAAGTAAGTTCATCCCACGATAATCCTAGACGCGACTGACGGCGAAATGCAACACTGCCAGATCTAAAATCGCCATTCGAGTACGGGACGAAGCAAGTCGCCCTACAACGCCCTTCCCCCCTTACCGATTTACCAGGTCAAGGTAACATGCAATTTCGTTTGAGTTTAACTTATCATACTTTCTTTTTTGGATGGAGATAGGAACACGAGCATTCTCACAGGTGCGCGAACAAGGAACAAACGCCACCGAGCACACCAGGAAAACGTTCCGTACCGTATCATCTCGCAAGCAATGACCGAGCAAAACCCTCCGCACCGTACCATATTACAAATGACATAAACGACTCAGGACGGGCCGACATTATCGAAATTCGATAGAATCTCGAGCACACGATAAGGACCTTCCGCCATCACATCGACCCTGGTAAATCCTTCCTCGAACTTCCTCATATCCTCAGGATCGATGTCGGAACCGAATTCATAATCATCCACCACCGCGCCCTTCAACCTCTCATTAGCCGAAGAGGGGGCGGGGCCCGGCCGAGATGACAATGGACCGCTCAGTTGCGGCAGCCCCCGAACTCTGTCCCCCTGCCACGGTGGTCTCTTTCACAACCGAAATAGGCGTCGCCTCTGCACCCAGGTTGGTGTCATCGCTAGCTTGAGGTACCGCCGAAGTAGGGTCACCCCTCGAGGACGTCTCAACCAAAGACGCTCCCTCTAACAACCTCCGCCTATTTGATGGTGCCTCTCTGCCACTATTGCGAGAAGGTTCGTCCGTTGAGCGGACTACGAGAACCGGATTGTCTGACCGGGGAGCAACCTCCAAACGAACAGACCCAGTCGCGGACGTGGTCTGTCAAGCAACCAAACTTTGGGAGCTCTCACCTGTAGTTACCCTTGGAGCGGGTCGGGCAGAGGAAGCCGGCTGGTGGAAAGCAAGCGCATGAGCCCTCGTCTTTCTCACTCCTCTCCGACATGCCAATGATGAGATTCGATCAAACAAAGATAAGGTAAAAGAAACTACGGAGCAAAGAACAAAGCAACGGACCACGACGAGCCGACTCACTAACAAGAGGCTTGCACCCAAATTTCTCATGAAAAGGTGCCCATTCGCGGATCCCCATCGTATGGGGAAGAATCGTGCTCACCCTGAATATCAGCAACTAGCGGAGGAGGTACTCTCTCGACTACAAAAACAAAAACAAACCCTCAACGAGGTCACTAAAGGGAGACGACCGATGACTATCTTAAGAAAAATGCATAAAGTGAAAAGAAAGGAAGACCTACGGGTGAAATTCCACATCTCAGGAAACCCCGCCGGATTCGACACGATGTGCTCTGTTCGGACGTAGAAGAAGCTCTCCCAAAAGCGGCGATTTGCCTTGTCATCCATATTTACCACCAAACTCTTGGCTCCTCGGCGGAGCATGTGAATCATCGTACCCCTAAGAAAATGGGGGGCGATGAGGTGAAGCGTGTGCTGTAGATAAATCCCTCGGCCGGCCAGCTCCGCGTACTTGATTAGCATAAGGAAAAGTTTGTACGCGTACTGAGATAGTTGAGCCGGGCACACCTCGTAGAAGCGGAAGAAGTCCACCACTAAGGAAGGAAGAGGAAGCGCGTATCCGACGATGAAGGGATACGCATAAAATGCGCAATAGCCTGGACGGTGTATATGCACTATGTCCTGATGCGCCGGAACCAGTTCAATGTGATCAGGGATCCCCCATTTGGCTTTGAACGCCATCAGCGCCGCAGCATCCATCGTGGAAAAAATGGGTTCCAGCTCGTCCCCAGAAAGGCTATTGAAGTCAGTACTCGCCTTCTTTGGGCGGGGAACCACCTCATCTACTGTCGCAAAACCCTCGTCTTCCACCATTTCCACTCCCTCTTCAAGCAGGGGTACATCACTTTCCCGCACCGGAGCACCTACAGCTCTATCAGAGTTGGAAGAAGCACTAGCCATCTTTTCTTTGATTAAATGAAACTAGAATGATAAGGGGAAAAAAAGTAGTGGTCACAGCGAATCTTAACTGAAGCATAAATATGGGAAACTGAAGGAGAAGAAGAGTTGCAAAAATCTCTCTTGAGCGATTGAGAAGCGTAACATTCAAATGAGAGGTTCTCCCCTATTTATAGGTCCCTGAGCGAGAAAACCAAGCGCCGCCAGTTAGAAAACGAAAAGGGCATGAGAAATGATGCAATGCATAGAAAACGTGCGCCATAATGACGCATGAGAAATATTAATGACATTCTAAACTGATGTGACGGTCTGACGCAACTCTCGAAATGTCACGACGCCTCCTCTCCATGAGGTGCTCTTCCCTCATATAAAGCACCCAGATTTCTCCTAATTTTCGGATCGATAGAGTCCACCCATCGAGCTCGCCAAGAGGCCACCCCAACGGGCGAAAAAACTAACTGTATGGGTCAAAATCTGACCAGGCAAGAGTCGGCGTGAGAAGGGACGGAGAAAAGTTACTTGAGACTGTCGTACCCATACCACGCTGTAACGATGCGCACCTCAGCCACGACCGATGTCATGTATTCAAAACGCTTGAAAGACGAATTGGATATTATGGCATTTCAAGGGGTCAGCCCGTAATATAGTCAAACAACTTAAGTACTACGGTTAATAGCCGTTGGGTAAAGGAGAAGATTTAGTATATAAACTAAGTGAGAAGAAGAAGCAAAAGGGGGGAGATCCAGAGGGAAACATGCTCCTGAAAGAAAGAGAAATCTTTATCTCTCTCTCCACCACGAAGAACAATGAAGTAAGGAAGCTCAGATCCTCAATATATGTTGTTTGTCTAATCATGTCAAATGTATGGGGTTCTACCTTGCTAAAGATCGATGACCCTCCTCATTTACGCTTTCATAATTGTTGTTTGATATTATGAAAATTACCATCTTCTTCTTGTATGATGGGATTCAATCACTATTATCGTTAAATCTTATGTGTGTCTTGCTTGCTTACTCTCATCTTCTATCTTGGATCTAGAGTAAATTATTTTTGGTTAAGATTTACCTAAAGTCTCTTATTTAATTAGTTCAACAAAAAGCTCAATACTTTTTGGTCTAACAGAACTTTGAATAGGTTAGCGGAAAAAGACTTTGTTTCTTTAGTTAGCAGAAAATGTGGAAGTAAAGAATAGAAGAAGAAAAGTATTATTTTGGAGACCTTCTGCTAGCCCAAAATCGTTAACTAAGATTGGAGGATTCAACTAAAGAAGATGAAGCTTGAAAAGAGAAGAGAGATTATGGATAGGAGAACCTGTTTAGGAAAGAAGACTTTCTTGATTTTGGTTGCGTTACAAATGAACAAGACACCCTCTATTTATACTGGTCTACGGATATATGATTCTAGATAATGTACAAGGAAAATTCTAGCTAACCTTATCTTCTGACAACACTCAAGAATATCTAGATATTTCTATTAGATAACCTTATCTTCCAACAATATTCTAAAACATCTAGATGTATTTACTAGATAAATTTGAGGAACACTACACTAGGATATTCTAGAGAAGTCTATGTTTTTCCAAAAATCAACTTTACTTTATTTTTCTTGGAAGATTTTTTTGTATGAATTTATGTTGATGGACTATAAGATGTTGGCAAAAAATATCCTCTCAAGGGGATGTATCGTGGTTGACCAGACAAAAATAAATAATTTACATGATGTTGTAAAAATTATTTAGTATTTGATTTTAAAATTTATATTCACATGAAAAGCTAGCGACAGTGGGTGGCCTGTACTGATAGACGTGATATGGAGGTGGACGTTAGTTATGGCCGGCAAGTAGAGCTAGGATTTTAGGGGTCGTTTGGTAAGGGGACTAAGTTATCCTAGGATAATAATCCCATAATTATAATTCCTAGACTATTTTATCCCACCTGGGAGGTGGGATAAAATATTTCCAACTTTGATCGGATAAGGGGGATAAGGTGGAATATCCAGTATTGAGTCTGGGATTAAATTTATACCATGCTTGGTGATAAATTTATACCATCAACCAAACATGATATAAATTTAATCCCTTAGCTTATCCCACTGTTGCGGCCAAACGCACACACAAGTATACACGGTCGTCAAGTAATAAAGTGACTAGAAGTCGGATGTCGAATCCACGAGGACTTGTGATTAACTATTAACTAAATTAGACTATCCTAATTATCTAAACAAGAATTAAACCTAGAAGTATTTGATTCTAAACTAATTAAAATAGAAAAACAAATAGTAAACTCTGAACAAAAGGATAACAGAAATTTTATGTTATCAATGCAATGAAAAGGATCTAGGGTTATGGGCTATCTGATACAAATTAAAATAGAAGAGGTTGGAGCAACTGGTGGAACTTGTACAAGAGGCTTGAAATGTTGCACCGTGAAGTTAGCGATAGGCGGATTAGTTCACAAGTTTACTTCTTGCAATTGATTCACTTAGTTTGCTTTATTATTTAATTAACCCATTGTAAGTTTTTCTTATTTCTTTTTAGTCCCTAGGCCCTTGCTCATGTCTTTGAGCTATATGTATGAGCTCTACCATTTTCAGAGGCTTCTGAATGAAAACCCTTTTATTTTATTTGTCTTAATTCCTTTTCTTCTTAGCTTTAGCTTAGCGCTAGTTAGCTTCTTCTTCTCTAAAATTCAGCAACCGTAACAGTGGTATCAGAGCAATCATCCTCGCTCCGTGGGTAATTTTGAAGATGGCATCGGATAAGGAGAAGATAAGAGAACTTGTAGAGAAGTTGGATTCACAAATCTCAAATATTAACAAGAGTTATGATAGAATGGAGCTGAATTTGATGAATTCTGTCCGCAATTTAGGTGGAGAGAATTTGGGGTCTCTAAATTTCTCGACCTTGAAACGGGAATTGGAGAACCCATCCTAAACTTCATATCCGTCACCATTTCAGAACCCTCTACCCTACGTCCACAATTTTACGCCGCCCACTTCTCAATTCGAAATCCCAAAGCAGCATTCGTTCGTGGGTTACCAGCCCTTTCCTTCTAATCTTTGCCGGCAGCCGGAGTTCGTAGCCACTTCCCCCAATTTTTGGCCAACTGGAGGTTATACAAGCAGCGCTTCCAGCAGTTACACCAACGTGATGCCCTATGCGATGTGTTATTCTCATCAGTATTACAGTAATCATCTCACTCGTAATCCATACTCCCACGGCGTCAAGTTTGGTGTGGATCCATAAGCTTATGAGTACTACATCACATATCCAAACTCCTACGGCGGCATCGAGTATTACGGTGGTGGCTCTTACCAGGAAGAGCACCATTATAACGGTACAAATTCCAGTTCAAGTCCAGATTACGTTGGAGCTGGTTTCCATGGTGGGGTTGCAAACAATTCTACCCTATTCCCTTCTACCACTGGATTTTCAACTGGTCCTTTCTCTTATCACGAGGCTGGGGAGGTCCCTACGAAGTTGGGTTTGGTAGAGTTTGAGCAATCGAAAGAGGAACAACACTTCTCTCTTGAGCACAAGATGTTTGATGAAATACCAACTAATGGGATTACCATTGATATCAATAGTGATAACACTTGCAATGTGGATGAGGTGGTGATTCCAGACTCTCCATCAGAGAGGAATAGATTGGAAGAATTCAAGCCACTGAAGAAAAAAATACTCCCCACTTTTGAGCCGCAAATGGAAGCAACGGAGAGTCAATCGGCCAATGATGACTTTGATTTACAGAGAATTGCAACTGATTCTTTCCTTTCTCGCGAGGTTCGTTCTCTCGAGACTATTGCCATTGGTGTCACTGTTGCGTACAGCAAAGATAACAGCCCTATGAAATTGGATTTGGCGGTTGATGCGGATGGACTAGAGGAAAATGGAGTCCGCAAGGAAGAGATTGAGTTTTCTATGCAGACCTTTCCCCTTGCTACATATAATGGAATGGGTAGTCAAAACCAGCTGCAACATGTGTTTAAAGAAATGCCAATTGAGGAGGATAGGTTTGTCGGAAAGACTTCTAATACCGATGGTAATAATGAGGAATCAGTTCTGAATAGAGTTGAGAAAAATGACGAAATATTGGTAGAGGCAGATCTTTCAGCTGTTGAATCTAAAGCTGTGCAAAAGGGTGCAACACAGCATAAAAAAGTGGAACCTGTTCTGATATTATATGATTCACAGAGTACTAAGAATCTCATTCTTGGAGGTGTAGGTATGAAGCCTATTATCTTGTGTGTTAATAGGAATGTGGTACTATGGGATCTTTCTAGCAGTTTTACCTCATCAAAGGAAGAATTTGAGAAGCCTATGGCAATTTCATATGTGCAAAAATTGCAAGAGCTAAGCAACTCTGCCCTTATCTCTACTTTAACAACTTCGTTGACTGATGCACAACTTTCTATTCTCGGTCATGACAAAATTAAGGAGTGGAGCTCACTTGTCTGGTTGTTGAAATTAGCTTGCCAATATTTTGAGAAACTTTGCCCTTTATTTGACACAGAGATACTGTGGAAAAATAGTGGTGCACACTTTAGTCAATTTTGTTCTGGGGACCAACACTTTGAGCAATTGCTTTCAGGAGAAGAGTTGCTAGCTATTACCACTAAAGTTCTTCTTCTAGTGTTACGAAGGAATCTTATAACCGGGGCCTTCTCTAAGATCCCATTCGATCCAGGTGTGGTTAATTCTTCATTTTCACATATTACCCTTGAGGGAAAGGGTGGCTTTATAGGGAGGTGTAATTGTCAGAATCATGACGTTGGAGTTCAGAGTTGCTGTTGGGGGAGCTTTTACATGGATGATTTTAAATGTGGAGTAAAACATGATTTCCTTGTGTATCACTTTGCTCATGAGCACTTCTATAAAAGGTCATGGCAGGAGAATTGTAAGAAAAATTACAGAAGGTACACATCTAGGATTGTCGACACAAGTTATGGTAAAGGGGACTCTGGCAATCTGAATAGTCCATTGTCCCCTCTTACTGGTGTGATCCTTCGAGTTATTCAGGTTGTTTGTAGCAATCTTATTTTGTCAGATCATGGGTGAAAAATATTAGAATCAAGTGTATTGGAGGTTGTCTCAGATCCCGAAATTGCCGGCTCAATATTTTTAGTTTATGGCATTGATAAAAGCAGTAATGCATGCCATTGTCTAGATGTTTCCTACAAAGTGCGACACTCAGTTGTTTTAGCGAAATACAAAGATGTTTATCCAAGTGATCCAGATCCTAGTTGGAGGAGCAGATACTCCAAGCTTTTCTTCTTGAAGTTCACTAAGATGAAGATGTCTATTTCGGAAAGTAGGAAGCAGATGATCCGAAAAGAATTGTTGAGTAGTCTCACTGCGAGTTTCTTCAGTAGCTCACCCTATTTTGCGCGACACATCATGATTCCTCTTAGCTGTCTGTTTGGATGCCATGGTTTCCTCATTGTTTTTAAAGGATGCACTGATTTTCTAGCAAATTTACATCTTGTTATGATCTAAATGATACATTTTTAAGCTCTTGGTGTACACAAAATGTGTTGGGAGTATAATGTGCCTCAGGTGGTATTGATATTTTTTGCAATTATTCTTGTTTCTGTAACTCAATTAAGAGTTACAGTGAAGGACATGGTCAATGATGAGAATTCTAAGCTGCACAATGGTGGTTTGAGGCCCAAAGCTTCACGTAGAAAGGATTCCGGAAGACAGTCACAATTGTCATTTGTTAAACTCTCAAAACATGGTTTTAAAGTGATGTTCTTAGTTTTTTTGCGCCTTGATGCATGTGTATTGAATTCTGGAAGAACATTGCGTATAATAAAGCTGGACGATCTACTATGGAAATGCTATCAGGGTACATGTTCCCATCTTCCCTTCCTCGAGGACAAGGAAGCTCTTAACGGGGGAGAACCGATACGAATTAAAAAAGAAGAGGTTGGAGCAACTGGTGGAACTTGTACAAGAGGCTTGAAATGTTGCACAGTGAAGTTAGCGATAGGCTGATTAGTTCACAAGTTTACTTCTTGCAATTGATCCACTTAGTTTGCTTTATTATTTAATTAACTCATTGTAAGTTTTCCTTATTTCTTTTTAGTCCCTAGGCTCTTGCTCATGTCTTTGAGCTATATATATGAGCTCTGCCCTTTTCAGAGGCTTATGAATGAAAATCCTTTTATTTTATTTGTCTTAATTCCTTTTCTTCTTAGCTTTAGCTTAGCGCTAGTTAGCTTCTTCTTCTCTAAAATTCAGCAACCGTAACACTATTTAACATTCCTATTGTATTCTTCAATTGAATTGACTAACTAATTTATCTAGTTTATTGGTTAACAAGGTTAATATTGCTCATAAGAATCTGTCGAGTTCTTACTCGCCTATTCAAGCTAACCTAACGCCTATATGTCTATGGAATTAGACTAACAAAAACTCATTTATAATTCCTGTAAATCAACCAAGCAAGACAATTAGGTATATGTTTATCCTAACCGCGAATCCGTTCTCCGATGCCCAGGTTCAAGAACTTGCTCTACTCAATCCTATATGCAATCTAGAATTCGCACTTTCGAGTTCAACTCTAGATTCGTAGATAGTATTCAATTGGTGATCAAGCAATCAAATATTAAATGCAGGATTGAATAAATAAACTAATATGATAAACTAAGAAATCAAAATCAATATCCGAATAACAATAGTCATGAAAGTACCACAACCCTAGAACGTGAAGTTTAGTTCCATATAGACATGGTAGCCAAACAACAAATCATACAAAGAAGCATAAAAATTACTAAGATTGTTGGAAGAAAGATGGAACTTATGAATTCCGGCCTCCACGGCGGCTCTGTGCTTGTGTTTTCCTCTCAAAAACTTCCTCCCCCTCCAAATTAGGTTTAGGACCCCTTTTATACGAGTTGGGGCCGTATAGGACCGAAATAACCAAGTCCTAGGCAAAATAGGACATATCCCGTAATGCAGGGTCCAGGCCAGCGCGAGGCACTGGACCTGGCGCTAAAACCAGTAGCGTTTTTACGATTTCAATCCTTCCTTGGTTTGCCTTTAAGACTTAGTTTCTGTTCTTTTGTCTTCCATAATTATGTCACAATAATAGTATTTCATAATGAGAACAATCATTACTGCCCACTATATTGTATTCAATTAGGAGAACTTCTCATGAGCCAAACACAATGAGCTCATCTGTCAATTACTTCAACTAATCACGTCATCTTGGTCAAAATAATCTATTTGCTCCGCAATTTTATCTCCAAAGTATCTACACTTAAAATATACTCAATTAAACATAAATATAGTACAATCACTACAACAAATGTAGTATTTAGCTACGAAATTATTAGCTACGACACAAAATTCATCACGGATTATTCATTTTTCGTGACAAAAATTATATTTCGTCTTTGAAGACATGAGCTATGCACTTTTAGTAACGAAACATAAAATTTCGTGGCGAAAGTTGCATCCACGAAAGTTTCCCACCAAAAAATGAGTTGGCGCCATTTATTGTGTAGTATTAGCCACAAAAGTAAAATTATTCGTGACAAATTATTTTTGTCACTAATGTTGCACAAAATTTATGACGAAAATTTATTTGTCTTAAAATTAGCTGAACTTTCGATACGAAAAGATTTCGTCACTAAAAATGTATTGCCAAATAGTGACGATTCAAAATTTGTAATTAAATGATCTAATCTCTAGCCATAAAATTGTGTACTTTTTGTGACCTTACTTTTTGTCACTAAAAATATAAACAATTAGTGATAATCATTTTATTGTCTCTAATCAACCTGCAATTTAGTGACAGCAAAGTTTTGTCACAAAATATACTTAAAATTTGTAGTTGAATAATATGACTACTATGAAGCAGCTTTATAGCTAAATAATAAACAAAAAATTAATAAAAGTTGGAGTTGTGATCCCAAAAGGATTAATTATACAGAGCTAGCAAGCCCAGGCTTTGCAGCGGTGCTGGATGTTTTGTGGATTTTTGATGAACTATTTACTATCAAGGTGAAAATTGAAATAAATTACAATTATATTGAAAGCATATTAATGAAAGAAATTGACCAACTAGGATTTCAAATATAATATGAGAAGGCAGTAGGACAACTAATCCCTCCATGTTCCTTGTTAGTTATTGCCCAATTGACTGCCTAAACTATTTAAATAGATATTATAGTATCAAATTGAATTTTATACATTGATATGTCCAAATATCTAATGAGCCTATCGTTAATTACGCTTTTCTAAACTTAATGAGATGCATTAAGACCAATTGATAACCCACAAAGGAGACTATATATATTCTTATAATTGAAAAATGAAATAGAACAATTTATCCTCCGTTATTCTTGTTAATTATATTATCACCCAATTGATTGCTTAAATTATTTAGTTAGATATGATGCTGTCAGATTCAATTGTATATATTGATATTTTCCAGTATCTAATGAACATATGTTAATTAAGCTTCTAAAATCATAAGATGCATTAAGACCAATTGACAAACCACACGTGAGAATTTAGGGATTTTTATAATTAAAGAAAGATAAATAGACATTTTCTGGGAAATATATGTCTTTCAGAACTCTTAATTGAAAATAACAAAAAAAAGCCTTTTTTAAGATGCATCAATTACTTGTAATAATATTTTTTGCATTTGAAAATATAAGGTACTTGTATTTAAAAACATTATAATCTTTAATTAATATACACAAATTTCTCATTTTCTTTTGCTTTACCTTTTTATTGTATAGCTTCAAATTATTTTATTAGATGAGCAATTGTTAGGTATATTATATAAGTAATTTATATTATTAATAAGATTTTATTTGTTTAAAACTTTCTTCACATAGCGAGTGTAAGTATTTAATTTTAAAATACTAGTCTTAGGGTACGCGCTTTGCGCGTGTACCTATATCAATGAATATACAAATTTTAAAAATTAAATACATATTATTAGATAAATTATTTTATAAAATAAAATTTAAGAATTTTTTTAAAATAATAAATATTATTCCCATTAGTTAGCTTAACAAATGAAAGAATTTTATTTAGAGCCTTATTGTGCTTTACCCGAATTTATGTCGAAACTTATAAAAATTATTGTTTTTATGTGACCTAATACTAAAAATAAAATATAAAAATATTTTTTATCACAATTTCTTTAAAAATTTGACAAATAACACAAATTAAAAATAAATAAGAAAAGTTGGCATTATATCTTCTTAAAATTTGATAGTGACAATGTTAAGTTTAAAGAGTAACTAATATTGAACTAATATTTTACAAGGAAAAACTTAGCATAAATATTTAGCGAGACGTTTTTATTTGTTGGACTGAATGCAAGAAAGAAACAAATGACAATTTATTTATAATCTGGTTGTCTTCTACAATTTTATCTTATTGCTAATTTGTACTTTTACCGATTTGAATCTTAATTTTATACTATAATTAAGTTTGCTATATTTTATGATTTCTTTCACCATCAATACTCTTCTTATAAAATAAATTAAGTGTTTTTTCAATTTATCAAATAACTTTTCTTATACGATAAATTTGTAAAATAATTGAATTGGATTTGCTAATTAATTAATTCAATAAATTAATTATTTGTTCTCAACATTAAAAGAAATAAGTTAGGTTTTATTAATTTAAATTCTAAATATATTCTAATTTTTAAATATTTGACAATAATTATTTTTTTGCCAATAAGAATTTGATTTTCAAATAGCAAGAAAAATCATATATTTTGAATCTTTATGTTTTGGGAGTTCGTAATTGCTAACTCACGTTTTGCATAGTAAACATTCTCATAGGAACAGTTCAATACAACTCTAATATTAATGGCATTTAAATAAGTAAATCTATATAAGGTAAAAGTGTTATTAGATTTTAAATGATTATTTTGTCTAGTATAAAACATTTTTTTAACGGGTAAAATAAGCGAATAACATTTCGCTAAGTGACTTTATACTTTTAATATAGTATAGATAGATAAATAGATAGATAGATATAGATTTTAATGCTCTAATGATGAGATGTACAATTGCCGCAATATTTTGGGACGGTTCTAGTTAATTCTATCAAAATGTTAACGTTCCATTTCAATAAACAGAGAGAGAAGAAACCAAAATTCAAAATAATAATTTGCTAAAGAATTTATTTGCCTGTTTTTCACTTTTGGTTATAAGTTATAAAGCAAAACAAATAAATAAACAATGAAATCAAAATAATATAATTAAGAAGTACAAATTGTTCTAATTTTATAATTGAAGAATTTAACAGGAGGACATATTTAACATCATTGAAAAGAAATTTTATGATGAGTTTCATTTTTCGATATATTATTTTAACGTGTAATCAAAGTTTCAAAGCCATACAATTTTAAAATAGTCAATATACTAATCTAATTGTGATTAATTTACATGAATTATTATTTCAAATTGTGACATAAATTTGTATGCATTTACATTAAAAACAGTATATTGAACTTTAGAGGTAAAAGAAGTAAATGAACAGTAAAAAAGTTTGTACTAAATGAACCTCACTAATAATTTGAACTCTTGAATTAAATATTTTAATTAATACTGTTCAGGTCATCTATAAAGTGTCCTTAAGTTACATTATTAAATAGGCAACAATATTATTTTTGTTTCAGCCATAAAGTGCCTTTGTGGCCAAAAATGATTAAAATTCCCAAATTTTATGCAAAAGGCGGGCGTGAGGACTTCCCCCTCTTTCTTTTTGTTTTTGGGCAAACCCTTCCCCTCTTTTGTCCCAAACCCTTTCCCAATTCCCCCAAACGCTTCAGCCAGAGCTCCAAAGAATGATCTGAATGATCCTTCGGCCTTCCCTCAACCCAAAATTAGGGCTTGAAATGGTAAGCTTCTTCCCCTCTTTTTCAAGGTTAGGTTTTTATTTGATTTTCATGTAAATTTATAGAAAATTTGTTAGATTTGCTAAACTTTGGGTACAAATGGATCCTTATACTTCCGCAACTCGAATGCTTTGTAACTGGCGGAATAACTTCATGACTTACTGTCAAATCCGAAAATTTTTCGGTTAAAATAGAAAATACAATTACCAGAATATATTATTTTTTATCTCTGTATCAGTTTAAAAGGAATTGAAATAATTGTAGGCTGCGGCTCAATTGATGTGGAGGATTTCGAGAAAATTTATCCCATATGCATTATCTCATTGTTTAGTTTTCTAACTTATTAGGTTTATCTTGGTTGAGCGTTCCCAACTACATACCTCTTGACATGTTTCTTCATAAACCTTTTCAAGCACTTCCATGATTAAATTTCTGAAGTTGGGATGCTTTTTGATTTGGAATTAGTCTATTAGACTATATTATGTTTGCTTTTCATTGTAATTATTTATCTAGGGACAGATATGCATCTAATTTATAGGTGTTGTATGTTTTACCCAATCTCAACTTAACAGAACTTTGTTGTTATAGCACTATAATGAAAAGTCTTTCATTCCTTGTTTATGTGATTTACTTTGCATTGTTGAAGCCTTCTTTTACTTATTTGTTAAACTTTTTCTTTTTCATTGAACAGATTAGCAATTTGTTAAATCTTATGTGCAGGGGTGAGGGGCTAAAATTGAGGTTAGACTCTTAATGTCACTTCAATTGAATGACCTTATATCTTCAGAATTTTTGTGCATTTGTCCTATAAGCTCGTTGCAGATAAATATCCTTTTTAGTAATCTTGTATGACTAGGGATATGGTTAAGACAGTAATAATTTTATATAACACAAAAACTCTGGCCTAGGCATCTTTTGCTTCTCTTTTGGATTGACAACTTAATATCAGCTATGACATATACAATTTTATTCTTTTTTAGGGGGGTGGGGTTGGCGAAGTTGGGTGAAGAATACTTAGCTGTCCGCTTAATTTTTTCCTTTATAAGTAATATTCAGTTTGTTTTCATTTTGAACTCTTCATAAAAAGTAATATTTGCTCCAGGGCATTTTTCAATTCTTCTGTGTAAAAGATAATACAAGCTATACGTCATGGTTAAAAAATTTATGGTTTGATTAGTTTCTGAAAATTTCATATCTGGTATTTCATGTCACAAATTCTGATACTATTGGAAATTTGTGTCTCTGTATTATGCGATTGGTAAAGGGGATATTTTTGGATTATAGACATGTCAATCCTCTTTCTGTTATTGTTTAAGCATCATCGCCATTGTGAAATTTTGGCATATCTCAATTTCAACAAAATGGTGGTTCTTTTATGTAAGAGCGGCATCTTATCTTTAAAATAATTACATGTTCTTGTTGTCAGCAAGCTTATATTAGAAACACCAATATATAAGATTTAAGTAAACTCTTTAAGTAGCCTTGTTAGCATATCTCAGACTAATGCTAATCTTTGATGGTAACAGGAAATTATGTTAGTCAAGTCTTAAGATCTTATTGAGTTTCTTACCAACTTCTGGTTTCCATTGTATGTGCAACCTTTTTCTTCTGCATTCGATTGTCTTGATAAATTATACCTGGATTACTATTAGAATTTTCTAATTTCTTTCTCTCTTTTGATCCTTTGCTATTTTTTTTAATATAGGAAGGATAAAGTTCTCCAACAACAGAAAAACAAAGTCAACCACAGACTTGGAGGAGTTTGAAGGCAAAGGAATAGTTTGGAAACATTTTATATTATTTTTTGGGCCATTTATATATACAAAGAAAATGTATTATAATGTATATTAGAATACTTTATGTTGTTTGATTTTTTAGCAATGAAAAGTTCTTATATATTTCTATTTCTCATAATTGCCTTATTTACTATGAATTATTTTTTATTTTATGATAATTGCAATTGACGTGAATCATGATAATTTATAGGGACAATTTTATTTTGTCAGTAAAAGCGATGTTTTTAGTGATGAAATGATTGTCTTAGCTACAAAATTTTAAGCCAATTTTATTAAAGCAAATTTGTCACTAATTTTTATATTTAGGGACGAAATATCTTTTTGTGTGTATGATAGGTAATTTTTAGTGACAAAATTACATTTGTTCAACTACGAAATACATATAACTTTAGAGACAATTAATGTTGTCACTAATTAAACTAAATAGTTAGTGACGAGGTAGTTTTGCCGCTATTAATTGCCTATTTAATGACGAAAATGTACTATCAACTACAAAAATTTTATACTTTTTATGACAAATAAGTTCGTCACAAATATTATACGTTTGGGGACAAAAATCAATTTTGTAGTTAAAATAACTTTATTTAGTGACGAATCACTAAGTTGTCTTTGTATACCTTTAGTGACGCACATTTAAGGACGAATGATTGACGATTTTTTTTTCGTCAAGAAAAATTTTTTGTGACGAAATATTAATTTTAGGTGACAAAATAATTTGTCACTGATAATTGAATTTGTTGTAGTGTCATTGTTCTCTAAAGATTTTGGTGTAGAACGAAGCAATTTTCTCCAAAGGTAATATTAGCTCTCTCTATCGTTTTTGTTTTTCGTAATTGAGTAAGTTCCCGTTTTTGTAATTGAGTAATGCATGTCTATGAATTAGAGAGAAACACAATGACACATTAACTTTTATTTTTATTGTTTTTTGTGTCGTACTTCTTTGTTTTTCGGCGTAGTTTTTACTTTTACATATCAAAGTCTTTTACATTGACATAGTATTATATTTAAATTGTATATCTTTAGAGATTAATGGTTTGTGTTATTTCAACTAATGTTAGTGTAACAATATTAAATTTTAGCTATTACATAATATTTTGCAGCTTTTACTTATATATTGCAGGTATTTCGCGCAGTGTAATGAAATCGGATTTGGAAAAAAAATGTGTCATAATAAATAACCTTAAACTTTATGATGTTGAATGGGTAATTAAGGTATTGGTTATTCGAAGAGGACCAATAACAAAATATAAGAATGACAAAGGAGAGGGTTTGCGTTGGCATTTAACATTTGTTGACGATGAGGTAGGCTTCTTTTGTATATTTATTTTGATATAGTATATTACTTATTTGTGTTATTTTTAATTAATCTAAAATAATTTTTATATTAATTTATAGGGGACAAAGAATGAGGCAGTACTGTTCAATAAAAATGTTGAAGACCATTACTTATTAAATTTTAACCAGCAAGCATGGAAGTTTGGAGAATAAGTTTTTTTTTCTTGGTCAACCATAACTCTTCATCCTATTATTTATTATGTGCTCTTGTTACTTTATCTTGATAAATCCTTTTTTTTACTATAACTCTGAATCCTAATGTTAGTTATGTCCCCTTTATATATAAAGTTTGCAGCCTATCGTCCATCAAATATTTGGGTTATAAACTCGAGAAATATTATAATACAACTTCATATTCATACTCACAATTATGTCATGCATAAAAACTGGATTACAAAAAAAGGTAACAGAATCTCTATAAAATTAATCGAACAAACAAAACTTGATTCGCTAACCACCAGCAATATAGGACTATTATTGATTCATAAGGCTTTTTTCTTTTTTAAATTACTTTGGAACTTAATTATTTGTTGAGAAAAAGGGGGAAAATGCTTTGTAGTATGACATTCCATAATTAGAAAATCATTTAGAAATATAGAGTGAAAGCAACAAATATCTAAGTAAATTTAATTTAATATTTTGTTTTTGAAGGTTCGAATAATATTTAATTCATTTAAATTTAATAGGTCTACATGCAAGTAAATTTATCATTGTTATACAAAATTTAAATCAATTGACAAGGGATATACGTGCAACGCACGTACATAGATACTAGTAAATATTATTATACATATAATATATGTTATTATTCTATCAATGATTATTAATGTGTAATATGAACAATTAATTATTATTGTTATTAATGATAGGTAAATCTTTAATCAACCATAATCATGTATTTAATCCAAATATAGCTTTAGAATTTTTATCTCAACGTCATAGGATAATTGCTCGCCAAAATTACCTTAAACTCGTAGCTCAAAGTCTCAATATTAAGTTAAAATATGAATGTTATATATATATAATTTGTTTATTGCAATTACGAGGCCCTTGCCGCAATCTTGGGCGCAAATCAAATCTAGCTTTATCGCAGTTGTGAATACCTTTCTGCCATTGAGTTTTTTCTAGAGAATTTTTCATAAAGCACCATCTTTTAGATCTAATTAGCCATTTATAGATACCCTTTGCTATATTACGTGTTATAGATACCTTTTATGTTTTTATACAATGTATTTCATGTATTTAAGCTGTTGTATTCATTAATACAACCAAAGAAATAGGCGTAAAAAGTGGAATTCCAGCTAAGTTTGACATGTATTTAGCTGTATTCAACCGGAATTAACGTTAAATACAGTAACGTATCTGCGCAAAATCTGGAAGGTTAAACTAGTTAAAAACGGAAGGAAATCAAATCACATGATATTCTCCTAATTTAATTCATTAAATTGGTTAAAAACGGAAGGAAATCAAATCACTGCTTAGACCGTGTCTACTGCTAAAAGAAGCCATCACCTTTCTCCTTCCTCCTCCTCCTTCAATATGACTTTATTCTCCATAAATCCACGTGAGGTTACGAAAATGGCAGAGGATTCATATGAAGACGCCATTGCAGGACTGAAAAAGCTCCTCAGCGAGAAGAATGAGCTGGAAGATGCAGCGGTCGCAAAGATACGGCAGTTGACAGCGGAGTTGGAAGGTGCCGGCGGGAAAAAGTCTGACCCGGATGAGAAGATCCGAACAAAACACTTGAATACAATAAAATACAACTGAATACAGCTGAATAAAACTCTTGAATGCAACAAAATACACAAAATACAACTAACTTCTGCTGAATAAAATAGTTGAATATAACTAACTACAATTGAATACAGTTGTATAAAACACTTGAATACAACTAACTACTGCCGAATAAAATAGTTAAATACAACTGATTAAGACTGAATATAAGAGAATACGCATAACTCTTTAATACATCTAAAATATATAAATGAATGCTGCTGAATACATGTGAATACAGCTGAAAAGACTAAAAAGGAGAGAGAAAAATATTATTTAGCATATATGATGCCTTAAATGTAGGATGTAACTATAATTAGATATTTGGCTATAAAGTATAAAAGGTATCTATAGGATGTAATATTTTAAAATGGTATTTATTTAAAATAAATAGGGTACTAAGGTTTTCTATAGGGCGTAAAAATCTCTTTTTTCTATCACATTTTACTGCTTCTTTTTCCACAAAATCTAAATGAGTAGAAATAACAGAATTTCATTAATGGAAAATAAGGAAATTCTATAAACCTTAGTAAATACTTATATAAAAAATTTTGTCACCTAATTGTTAGATCATGCAGCCTCACTAGTCTTCTCTGAGTCGAAGAATCAAAAATTCGTCGCTCGTACTTTACTCCTACACTTCAGATTTCTTATTTAGGAGTTCTTCTCAGTGTTTTTTTTTAAAAAAAAAAATTGTGCAAGAAAACCTTGTAGCTAAAAGAAAAGATTTATAAACATAAGTAATGAAATATGTATTTTGAAAGAAAACAGAGAGCATCTCATGAAAGTTTTCTGAGGGATAATTTTTTGTTTATAAATACACTACAAAATTCATCCTTTCCATCAACAAGATTGCAACTACTGTAGCAACTCAAGTATATGAAGATTTTGTGCCTTCTTCAAAGTTGGTTCAAGAAGAACACTCTGACACTCTTCACCTTAATATTGAAGCGTTGGCATGAGGACTCACTTCAACTTGCTGGGAATTATTGTCGTTGTCGTTGATTATCTGTTCCCCTCCTCCAAAACATGCATGCAATACATTGTCCTTTTCGTAGACAATACATTTGCAAACCTGAAGAAGCCAAGGAGAGTGATGAAAATGACTCTTGTTGCTCTGAGTTTCACACAGTGAAACTGAAACTGAATCATCTGATGATGCGAAGATGATGAAAAAATTGGAAATGCTAGTAGTTTGGCTGCAAACCTGAAGAAGCCATGGAAAGTGATGAAAATGAATCTTGTTGCTATGTTGGTTATTGGTATCGGCCTCTATGTCGCCAACGTGATGAAGCCTGCAAACAAAGCTGAAGAATGAGAATAGTCTTTCTTGGAGGAGTACATATGTGATATGTGTGTGTGAGGTATGTCTGTGTGTTAAATTGGACTAGATCAACAGGAGAAGAGGATGAATGTCCATGCCAGAAGTCATACTTTCTTCACCTAATCCTGAAGAAAACAGCATCTACAACTAAACAGAATGAAGACAATACCTAAGGGGCAAAAGAAAATCCCCTGCTAAGTTCGTAATAATACTTCTTAACTTCCACAAAATAAAATATACAAATACTTCAAACAGACGGCGGTAGCTATAAACATCCTAGATTCAATTCAGCCTTTGTGTTTAAGAAGACGGCAAACGTAACTAGTGCCTTTACTGTCATACATAATTGGCTACGCTTCTCATTGGGGTATTTCAAGCTAAGAGCAAACCACTTATCTTCACACATAGGAAACACAGTAGTACCTGCAGGGAAGACCTCATCTGGAATGGATTTGTACACTCCGACCCTGTTGCAAAGGAGGTAACTTGTGGTTTCTATAGACTTTGTCGCTCTAGAATTTGCATTCGAGATGGTAGATGAATCATCGGATGGTTTCATTTCAGCTAGTGATATAGTTTCTCGAGGAAAATAGCACAATGATTCCACTGAAGGAGATTTCTTATTTCCAATGAGCTCTTGCATGCCCTGCAAAATTGAAGACGCATTAATCTTTTCAGCCCTCATGGACTGTGGAGATGTATGTTTAGAGTGAGCCATCTCATCTTCATCTTCTGAAGGCATGAATACTTATTTGCATCAGAACCAGTAACAATAAGCCAAGGGCAGTAGTCGGAAAGACGATGAGACAGACCGCTTAATTTTTCTTGATCACCAGAAATGGACAGTGAATCCATGCAAGGTTCAGTTTTGAAAATTTCACCTTCCAAGTCCGAAGACACAGCTGAAGGATCACCGGTATAGAAGGATTTGCCTGAAACTGCAATAGATGTCAACATACTGTAGGAAAGTAAACTTTTTGATAGAGCTGCATAAAATATACTAATAGTTTTCTTTTTGGTAAAGTAATGATTTTATTTGATATTCTTTGGGCACAAAAAACTCCCGTATACAAGAAGTATACTTAAAATTCATTGCTTATTCATCTGATGACAAACAACTATCAGCCTGAACAAAGTACCATTAGTATTTATTTGGCTCAAAAGTAAAGAAAGCAGAAAAAGAATACTTACATTTTAGGTTGTGAGGCTCAGTGATCCTGATTGTTTTATATCAGGTAAGCAAAGTTCTTCATCTTGTCCCAGTTTTTGCAGGAAACTCTTGTAACTGCTGGTATTGCTCTGGGCCAAAAAGAGTTTTACCTTTTGAAAGGCAACTGTTACCAGTGTCATTAATGCAAGCTGTGCTACAGCATCTTCTGCAGCCGCTGTCACTGTTGCCTCGAAATAAAGATCATGAAATGAACTCTTTCTTTTACTATGGTACAGAGATAGACCAAGTTTATTCTTTTGTTACATCTGCAGCTTCCACTTGCACTGATAATGAGTAATCTTCTGTAACAAAACAGTCATAGT
>NW_017670584.1:107013-203953 GCF_001879085.1 Nicotiana attenuata | reverse complement strand
GAGAGAGAGAGAGAGAGAGAGAGAGAGAGAGAGAGAGAGAGAGAGAGAGAGAGAGAGAGAGAGAGAGAGAGAGAGAGAGAGAGAGAGAGAGAGAGAGAGAGAGAGAGAGAGAGAGAGAGAGAGAGAGAGAGAGAGAGAGAGAGAGAGAGAGAGAGAGAGAGAGAGAGAGAGAGAGAGAGAGAGAGAGAGAGAGAGAGAGAGAGAGAGAGAGAGAGAGAGAGAGAGAGAGAGAGAGAGAGAGAGAGAGAGAGAGAGAATACATAAGTGAAATCAATATGTGTGTGTGAGGTATGTCTATGTGTGTTAAATTGGACTAGATCAACACAAGAAGAGGATGAATGTCCATGCCAGAAGTCATACTTTGTTCCCCTAATCCTGAAGAACAGCAACCACAACTAAACAGAATAAAGACAATAACTAAGGGGCAAAAGAAAATCCCCTGCTAAGTTCATAATAATACTTCTTAACTTCCACAAAATAAAATATACAAATACTTTAAACAGATGGTAGCTTTATACATCCTAGATTCAGTTCAGCCTTTGAGTTTAAGAAGATGATAAATGTAACAAAACATGCCTTTACTATCACACATAATTGGCTACAGTTCTCATTGGGGTATTTCAAGCTCAGAGCAAACCACTTATCTTCACCAATAGGAAGCACAGTTGGCTATCACACATAATTGGCTACTCCTTTACTATCACCATAGCAAAAAGGGTTAGCATCTTCCGTTTGTTGTGTGACAATCACTGATGTGCTGCACTGCACTTACCCCCTACCTGTTGACATCCTTATTGTTAGTCTTGCACTTACAAGTGTAACCAATTTGAGATAGTGCGTAGTAGAATACCTTGTTTCAATGCATAAGGCAGCCACAAGTGTATATGATATTTTACTGATGATGATGCTTAGCAAGCATTAAGCAACTTTAATTTGGCACGCAAAAGTGTCTTCACTTTTCACTCAACAAGTGTTTCTCTCAATTTGCTTGCTAAAAAGATCTTGTCTATTATGCAGGTTCGTAAATTATGTTGATACAACTCTAGACAGTCTCCATTCAAACATTGAACCCGACAGAGGAATGTTAAAGTCGAGTTTGACATGACAATACATGATACCTGCTTTCCTAGTTGTTTTCTTTTTTCTTTGGCTTGTGCTAAAGCCTAGAAGAGCAAGCCTAAGATCAACTGAGACTTTCTTGGTGTTTTGCCTTCAAATACAAGTAACTTTTAGTTTCCTCAAATATGATTTCCTATGAGATGCTGGGAAATCTATTGAGCCAATAGAGCTGTTGTATGCAACCGGTGACAAGAGAGCATACGCAAAACATATAGAATAGCTATGGTCAAATTCATATGGTATTGTACTGTTTTTGGTCGTACATTTTCCCCTCCCAGTATTATTGCATCTGAGTTTTTGCTCTGTACCATCAAGTCTTAGTTTTCATGTTTGTTGCTAATTACTGTAATTGTGGTAAGTGAATGCCTCAATACTATGTAAATCCGAACAATGATCTCACAGGCAAGAGAAAGGAAATGCATTGGCTCGATGAATGATTTAATTTGTATATATTGATAGTACAAGAAGACTTTACACTACCAGTAAATTTTAACCAGTTATAACATTTTATTTACTTCATTCCTTAGATTACCAAATTAAAATTACTACAGTTTATACTACTCACCTATTGTTTAAGTCATCAAGTTATGATGGCTTACAGAAGTTAAATTCACAATAATTTTGTAAACAAAGGTGTAATTCCCACAAAACGCAGCAGAAAAAGAAATTAAGTTGAAGTCACCTTTACACGTAATTATAACATGAATAGTACCAACATGACTTAGAGAGCTGCATCTTCAACAAATTATATCAACACAACAGATAATTGGTATACAACTTTCCACAAAGAGACATGATCAACAAGTTCACGCTCCTTGGTCTCGAGTAGAAAGAGCAGAACGCTTACTGCTGATAAGATGATTGGTACACAACTTATCAACAAGTTCAGATCAACAAATAATTGGTATACAACTTATCAAAATCTTCAGACTTTGTCGCACTAGAATTTGCATTCGAGCCGGAAGATGAATCGGATGTTTTCATTTCAGTTAATGATATAGTTTCTCGAGGATGAAGAAGGTGATTTCTCATTTCATGCCCCCGCAAAATTGAGGACGCATTAAGCTTTTCAGCCCTTATGTACTGTGGCGATGTATGAAGAACAATACTTGTTTCATCTGTAAAAAATTAGTGTTTAATCTGTAGCACCTTTTTTTTGAGAAGGTACCATTAATCTACAGCTCTTTCTCCCTAAGTTACTCGGACTCGGGTGCGGGCATCCGATACGGGCACGGATCCGAGTGTTGGATTCGAAAAAATCTAAATTTTAAGATTCGGGGGTGCGGATCCGGATGTGGGGATTTGGCTAAAAAATTCAAAATTATAAAAAAATAGAGCTATAAAGAGAAAAAGAAAGCCATTCAAAGTCTTCCACCAACTCTCCATCTATATCGCTGCTACTGCCTACCAAAAGTCCGAACTCAGAATACGACCCCTTGAATTCTTGGTTTTTCTGAAACACAAAGCAACAAATATGTTAGATAGTTATGTGTAAATAGTCCTAGTCCCATATGTAGTAGGAGTAAAATATGTCATTGTATCATTGATAATAGTAGATTTTTCTCCCATGCATTCTCACATGGTATCAGAGCTTCAGTGAGAAAATTATCGTTGTGCATCATTACAACGACATCCGGGAAGAAAGATCTCATCGCCGTGCAATTTTCCGGCAACTTTGTCTTGTTTCCGGGGTTCATCATTGCAACAGTGGTACTGCGCATATACCAGTACCACCACCAAATCCGAAACCCTAGTGCGACCAAACCCTAGAAATTGCAGTTCCATCGAAATAGAAAAGTCAGTCACCGTGCGTCTTTCCGGTTGACGACTCAAGAGTGATTTGCGTTATCTCCTCATCGGTAAGTGTTGTGCGGAAACCAATACTACCATCTTATTCGGAAAAGTAGGGTGACAAAACCCCAGTCAATTGCTCCGGCAGAAAGTCCCTCACGCGCCGCCAGAACTAGGGTTCCGACAAGCTACAATAACTTTTCCGGCATGTGTGAGCCATTCCAGCCACTTTCTGGCAAAACTTCTTAAGGACAACTTACTCGTCCAGTGATTCCGAGCCTACCCATATAGATTACATCAAATTCTGACAACTTTTATTTTTTCCGGCGTGAACAGTAATTTCCAGAAAAGTTTTTCCTGGTGGTGTTTTAGAACCTATTTTGTAATTTTTCCGGCGGCCTTTCAGCCAACTTCTGCTTATCAGCAACCACTTGGTTTTGTTATCAGGGGGAGTCTAGCAGCCTTGTATGTCGAATGATCAGCTTGCAAATATTTTCACAAAGTCACTCATTGGTCCTCGTATTAATTACATATGTAACAAGCTCGGTACATATGATTTGTATGCACCGGCTTGAGGGGGAGTGTTAGATAGTTATGTGTAAATAGTCCTCGTCCCATATGTAGTAGGAGTAAAATATGTCCTAGTCCCATAAGTTGTACGAGTGGAATAAGTCCTAGTCCCATAAGTAGTACGAGTGGAATAAGTCTTAGTCCCATATGTAGTAGGAGTAGAATATGTATTATATATAGGGCTTATTGTATCATTGTTAATAGTACATTTTTCTACCATGCATTCTCACAAAATATAAGACAAAAGTACTACAATATTGAAGGTACGCCATTTCCCATGTCTTAAATCTGTTTTATTTTTAATTTTGCGAAATCAAAATCTCAAGTTCCCCCCAAATTTTTCGATGGCCTCCGGTCAAAGTATCCAAAGTTAGTTGACCGAATCCGGGACATATCCCGCTCCCGTCCCATGTCGAGACGGGTGCGGCACCAAAAACGAAGAGTCCGTGCAACTTAGCTTTCTCCTAAACAATAATGTATCATCAGCGAGCCAAACTATATAGTTCCAATAATCCTAGACAAAAAAAAAAGCAAGATACGCGAGGAGTTAAATGTGATCGAGTCAATCATTTGTTCTTAGTTGCTCACGGACTTCACATTTTAAACAATTCATATTCATATGGAGTTGCACGCGTTAAGGAAGTATCACTGTCTTCTTGAAACTATACAAGAAGGGAACATGAGTGCATAACATACTATAGAGAGAGATTGAATTCTCCACACCCTTTATTTAAAACAAACTTCAGGTGTCAATCAATCAACCAATCAAGAATTCTTCAATCACAAACTAATTGAAGATGCTAATTTGAATTCTCTGTATCCATTCCACTCTCCTAATAAATTCAGAGGATTCGTCACATGCTGAGAATCCTAATTTTTTATCCGGACCTGGGGGCTGGGACATACTATGCTTTTCATATAGACAGAGTTAAACAAACTTCAAGAGTGAAAAAGAATGAAAAGAAAGAAGAGAAAAAATGATTTTTCTATAACAAAATTAGAACAACAAGAAGTTGTACAGCAAACCACTTATCTTCACCAATAGGAAGCACAACAGTACCCATGGAGAAGACCGGACTGGATTTGTAACTTTCAGTTTCTGAAATCTTCCTCGCACTAGAATTTGCGTTCGAGACTATAGGGGTACAAGATGGTGTCATTTCAGCTGATGGCATAGTTTCTCTAGGCAAATGGCACAATGATTTCACTGAAGACTTCTCATTTAAAGTGAGCTCTTGCACGTCCGCAAAATTGGAGATGCATTAACTTTTCAGCACCTATGGATTGTGGAGAGGTATGTTCAGATTGAGCCATCTCCTCTTCATCTGTAAAGGCATGAATACTTAGTTGCATCAGAACCAGCAATAATAAGCCAATCACATTAGTCGGAATGAGTATATAGTGAAAACAATACGACAGACCTCAGGCCTGTAACCGTCAATGCAGCAGTTAAGAAAGAAGAATACGCGGGCATGTCATTTAGTCAACTAAAATATGACAAGATTTTCAAATCCAAGACATCTGTGACATTTCTTGTAATTTAGAACTGCTAGAACTCCTCAAAAGATGCAGTAACTTTTTCAGCACCAATGGACTGTTTTGGAGATTTAGTTGCCTGAAACTGGAAAAGACGTCAAAAGAATGTAGAGAAGTAAAGAAAGGCATTAGCTATTAGCTATATCCATTTGGCTCGAGATGTCAAAAGAAAGTAAGAAAGTAAAGAAGGGCATTAGATATTAGCTTACATTTTGTTAAAGCTATACTGGGTTGTGTTGTTGTTGTTGTTTTGTTAAAGCTATATAAGCGACCTTGGCAGCATTTCTTCTGCCTATTTCTTGGACTTTGCAGCATCCACATGAAAAACTTCTCCTTCAATTTCTACACTTGAGTAGGAAGAATGAATTTGGAAAAAGGTGATAAATGCTTCTTGATTTTCTAAAACGTCAAACAGTTTAGAAAAAATTTCAATTTGTCAAAACAACAAATAGTATAAACCAGATACAGTACAGATATACAAGACAGGTTGACTACCTAGACGATGAGTGTTTTACCTCTTGCAAGGAAACTGTTGCCAGTGTCATTAATGCAAGATGTGCAACAGAATCTTCTGCTTCCTCTGCAGTCCAATATGCTCCAGGAGGACCATTGAACAATTCACCAGCCACTGCTCAGAGCAGTGAGAGCACGGCTTAACTTCAGTATACTTGCGAGTCTTGAGGCCACAATCAGGGTTAAACCATAGTATATTGGTATCCTGCAAGCATCTTCTCGATTCTGTCAGCAATTTCATTGGTGGATGGAATCCAGGATGTCGTAAATCCAGGATGAATGCCAGAACCATAATTCACTCTCTCGCATAACACGAAAATTAGCTTCTCAGCTGATCTGGAGTTCTCAATGGCGTCACGTCAGCTCTATTGTCACAATTATGATTGATGTAATCAAGACCTTAGAAACTATCAAGAATAATGTTTCTATAGCAAATTCTAAGTTACAGGAAATTGTTATTGATATTCAAAAAGTCAGAAAATAATAATACCTGAAGATAACTAAATACCACTGAAAATAATAATCCTAGACTTATAATGTGCACACATAAGGAAACTCATGTTACTTCTCATATTAAGATTGCAATAAAATATGATCCAGAACAAAAAGCAGAGCAGCAAAAGAATTAAAAATCAGAACAGGTGTACCTCTTAAATAAGCTAGCTTGGAAAGCTTAAGCAATGTTCTAATTGTCGTGCTTTCACCTTCTGACACTCCATTGGATGCGATTTCTTTGGCAAAGGTAAAAGGAAATTACATCATATTGATAACAAGTGAAATAAATCTTTACTTCTAACTTCCCGAGTGAAACTGTGGTATCATGTTAAGCAAAAAAGGATCCTTTGCTAAAACGTCTATTAGTAACTCTACTGTTCTTGCATCAAACGAGAAGTCCCTTCCACTCATTTCCTTCAAAAAAGTGTTCATTTCACTAATTTTGTCAAACTTGAGAAATCCTTGCACAATAACATTGTAAGTGCAGTTGTTTGGCGAACAACCATTGTGCTCCATTTTTCTTAGCATATATTTAGCTTCATCCAACAACCCTTCTAGACATAGTCCATTTATTATAGTAGTGTATGTAATCACATCGGGAAACAATCCAATCAAAGGAAGCTTCTCAAAAATAGCACGAGCTTTGTCGAGCTGACCATTTTTGCACAATCCATCAATAATAACAGTGTAAAGTTCAATATCAGTATCTTCTCTCTTTCTTTCCAACTCATAAAATAGAGACATAGCTTTTTCAACAAGTCCATTCTGAAAATAACCACGGAGCAAAATGCGATTAGTGCATAAATCAGGTATAAGCCCCACAGAAAGCATATCAGCAAAGAATTTTTCCACAATGTTAGCTCTTCCAGCATCAAATAGACCTTTCAAGATAGTACTGCAGGTAACAATGCTAAGTTTCAATCCATTTCGAGAAATATCATGAAACAAATGCATGGCCTCATCTAATTTCTTTTTCTTACAGTATCCATTTATTAATATGGTATAGCTAATAATGGTAGGCTCAATGCTCTTATCTATCATGGAATCGAAAAGTCTCCTTGCTCTATCCATTTGACCGCGCAAGCAATATCCATCAATTATCACATTGTAGGTGACCACATTAGGCTCTACACCTTTTGCGATCATGTGTCTCATTACCTCCTCAGCATCTTCAACTTTCCCTTCTTTGCATAATCCATCTGTCACTATGGTCAAGGTGCAAACATCTGGATAAATATTAAGGTTTACCATTTCAGAGAACAAAGTTCTAACCTTTTCCCACTGACCAAACTTACAGAGACCATCAATCAATGAATTATATGTGACAATGTCCGGAGGAATGCCCATTTCTTTCATCTCTTCAAAAAGGCTAATTGCAGCATCTAACATTCTATCTTTGCAAAGGGCATCTATAACAATGTTATAGATGTATGCGTTGGGCTTAATGCTTCCTTGTTCCATTACTCGTAGCAAACCTAAAGCTTTTTGAGTATGGCCCCTTTTGCTAAGCCCATTCATGACAATCGAATACATGAATACGTTAGGCTCACAAATATCCTGTCTCACCAACTTTTTGAACAAGTTAACTGCGTCTTTGATCTTATTTTCAGCAAAGAGTCCCCTTAATAAGGTGTTAAAGGTGACAACATCAAATGGAATGCCACTCTTCAAGTAAATGGCTAACATTGAAAATCCGCAGTCAGAACGATGCATTAGGCAATAATTGTTGATCACTATATTCAAGATGAAATTATTAATTGGGATGTTCAATTTCAGCATTTCTCGAACAAGTGAAAGAACAGCAGAGTAATGCTTCATATTTACCATAGTCTTTAATAATTTCGCCAAGCAAGAAACAGAAGGAAGAGGCTGCGTTCTTACCATTCGATGGAAGAGAGTCAGAGCATCATCTGAACACTTGACGTTCTCAAAACTGAATGTATTGCTATTATATGAAGAATAAAATCTGATTGCAATTGCCGAAGAAGAAGGTGAAAAAGAGATAAAGGGAATAATACCATTGGAAGAGTAACGAAGCAGAGAGATTCTCGTCATCTGATTATTGTTTGCTATCTCTGTATGCCCTAATTTTTTTCCAGAAAACTTGTTCGTGATACTAATGACTAATGAGTACTATTTGGATCATCTTTTTCAGGCTAAATTTATAAAAATAAAAATTCTCGACTGTAACTCTATTATTTAGGCTGATTTTTTCTTATTTAGCTAAAAGAAATGGATTTTCGGCCAATTCGTTTGACAGATTTGCACATCTATATTAATTTGGATAAAAAAATTAATGGGCTTAGAATACCGAACCTAGCAACTTATTTTATTAGAAATTTGACCCCCCACCCAAAGAAAAAGCACAATTTTAATAAATAGCCACTACATCTAGAGAAAAATTATTAAAAATACACAATTGAACTCCACGTTTTTTGCTAAAATAAAGTTTTTCAGCTAAATATAATGAGTTCTAGCCAAAAAGAATTTTATGTAAATTAGGCTCGAAAAGAAGAAATATACAAATGGAAAAAATAGTCATAGCATCTAAAGATGATGGAAGGAAATACGTAGATGGTAAAACTTTTTTATTTTGGCTAAAAAATAGAGTTCAACCATATTTTTTTTAGGAATTTTTACATTCCTATACCACATACGAAACCTTTTTACCCTCTATGTTTAAGATTTGACTTAATTACACTTAGTATACCAAATTACCATTTCTATACCATAATTAATTAAGGTTATAATTAATGAGATATTTTTTACTCTTTAATTAAAGGGTTTCCGTTTAATTCCACTTCTCCCGCACTTTCTCTCTTCTAATCCCTCAGCCCCGTACCCCACGTTCTTTTTACCCATACCCACGTTGTTTTTATCATTTTCATCTTTTGAAACCACCCAATCTCCCTCTAAAATCACAGAAATTTGAAGAAACCCTTCAAACAAATTTGTTCCCCATTTTGCTCTAGTTGAAGTTAAACAATGAAGAACACCAAAGCTTCGAAAAAGAGTCCTAAAAAATCAGCAGTAGCTGATATACCCTCCTTTGATTTGCGTGTTTTATCCCCAAAATCACCCAAAAAGCAAAGCAAATCTCCACATGCAATTGTAGAGACTACTCATAGTTCCTCTCCCCGACAAATCAGAGCCGAGATGAAAACCAAACAAAAACACGATGTAGATGCCGGAGAAACTTCTAAACCAGTCAAACAAGTCAAACGAAAAGGAAAAGAGATTTCTGTAGATAATGACTTTGTAGAAGAGGCCCCTAATCTTCTATCGGGAAAGAAAGCAAAGGTCTCTCCTGTTTCGAAAAATTTAAATATGAAGAAACATTAAAAAAAACACCCTAAAATTGTTCGGAACCAATCATTTGCGAAGGCAAACATTTATTAGTTTCGTTTCTAATTTTTTTTGTTTGGTTTAGGATGGTAAAATCTGTGTTTTAGACAAGTATAGATTAATTGTATTAATTTTGTAGATTATTTGTAGTTGTGATGTTCTGCCTTTATAGTGTTTTAGACAAGTGTAGATTAATTGTAGTTTTTTTATAGTTATAATGTTAGGTAATTTGTACTATTTGAAGCAGAATTGTAGTTATATTTCGTTGCTTTGTTTTTTGTAGAAAATGCTTTAAATTGTATATATTATGTAATAATTTGTAGGTATGTTGTTAAATCTATGTTCTACGTAATTTAGACAAATGTAGATTAATTGTCTTAATTTTGAAGATTATTTGTAGTTGTGATGTTCTGCTTTTATATTTTAAGATATTTTGTAGTTTTTTTGTAGTTATATTATTAGGTAACTTGTACTATTTGAAGAAGAATTGTAATTATCTTTTGTTGCTGCCTTTTTGTAGAAAATGTTTTGAATTGTAGATATTATGTAAGTATTTGTAGTTATGTTGTAGATAAGATGTAGATGAATTTATCCTTTTTATGCATTTTATTAATGTGAATTAATTTATTATTTGTGCAGAATGGACAGTTTTTTGCCCCACATAATGTTGATTATGGGGTGCTTAGATTCCACACTTTGTGTGATCCTAGCATTCCTAGCAAGATTAACGATCTTCTATCCTCAAATGGTTTGAATCTTTTCAAAAAGACGTGTTTTGGATACTTACTGTCTCTTCCCACCATATGCATGCAAAAGCAAGACATTCATCTTCTGATGAAGTATGAATTAAAAAAATCCAATGAATCATATTTTTCTGTACAGTTAAAGGGTGAAACATTAAATTTTGGATTGCGTGAGTTTGTATTAATTACTGGTCTAAGATGTGTTACCTAGATTACTGATTTTGGTTATACTCCCACTTATGTTAGCAAAATTATGAACAGTTATTTTCCTAACAAATTAAGAGTGGAGAAGTCTTATTTGAAACAGATAGTAACCACTAGATCTTGGGTAAACGATGAGGATGCGGTGAAGTTGTGCATCCTTTATCTTTTAGAATTTTTCATTTGTCCTTCGGACAAAGATCGTATTTCTTTTGTAGATCACTTTAGGTTTTATTTGGTAGAATCTGGGCAGTATGAGTCATACCCATGGGGTATTAAATCTTTCACCCAGATGATGGAATCTGTTAGGCACAGACTAAATTCGTATGTACATTCTTATCTCATACGGGGATGCTCACTAGCATTGCAAGTATGGCTTTATGAGTGTTGCTCTACTGTTAGCACTGATCTAGCTACGAGGTGTTCTAACTCAATACCTCGCATACTAAGATGGTCAGCTACTGAGAGGCAAATTTGGTTAGCTGCCTTTGAAGAGGAGATGATAAAGCCTGAGTGGATAAAGGTATAGTTTCTTTTATTACGATTATGCTTTTATCTTCAACATATCTACAATGTATTCTACATTTTCTACCTTGATCAAACTAATTTATTTTTCGTCTTTCAGTTTACCAATATAGTTGAATCTGGAGAAGAGATTGCAGTGCTGATTTTGCCCGACAAAATTGAGTACAAAGTTAAAGAAGGTGAACAAATATCTGAGGTTCCCAATGCTGATCCTCCTACGTTGGAACCCAAACAAACAGATGGAGAAGAGGACAAGGAGTATATTGCTGAGAAGATCAGTAAATTAGAAAAAGAAATTGAGCAGGTAATACATATAAACTACAATATATATACATTTTATCTACAATATATCTACATTCCATAAACTGTCTACCAAATATCTACAAATTTGTAAATTCTGATATATATCTTTATATAATTGCATATATTTTTGCATTGTATGTTAGGACATATTATGAAGTTAACAACTTACTATATTGTAACTTGTAGGTTGATAGAAAGCTTGAAGATTTTAGGAAAGTTGTCTTTGTAGAACTCGATAGCCTTCGAGTGTTTATAAATGATTTTGTGCAGTCTGTCTTGCAAATGATAAACATTAGAAATGTGCAAGATGATGCAAAGGTAAGATCTGCCTTTTATTTTTATAGCAGTTATATTTTAGACAATGAAAAACTATATAACAACTAACATAAAACATTCAGTTTGCTGGCAGCTCAACAAAAAATAATGACCAACAAAAAGACCTGAACAATTAACATTTTCAGTTCAATATTGGGGAAGAAGTGCAGGAAAGCACCAGCAAAAGAGGTAACTACAAAATACCTACAAAATATCTACATATTGTGACAGTATATAATTAACATATCTACACTTATCCACAAAATATCTACAATTTGTTGGCACACATATGCTACACCTTTCAAGCCACAATTATCCAGTATTATTTACCATTTTGAATTATAAAATAGAACATGTTGAAGGTGCAGTTGGTCAAGAAAATCTTCCAGCACATGGTGATTTATATACACATTTTCAAGTTGCAGCTGATGAAGACAAAGCAGGTATCATATTGTTACTCAGAGATATTTGCTTGTTATTTATAAATATTAAAATTCTTGTTAAAATTGATATGAATTGTGTTACAGTTACGGAAGATATCAATGCACAATCCCCAATTCACAGAGTGACATTAGCAGCTCAGTCAGAACAGGTCATTGAGGAACATGACAATGAAGGTGCAGATGCACAGTATGTGAATCTAGGTGATTCAGAAGGATTAGGAGTTGAGAAGAATGGGGTCACACTAGATGATTTTGAGTTGCCCGACAACTTATCCCAGTTGGTTATGTTTGGCGATCCCATACAAGATGATGCAACACCTATGCATCCGGGAAGAACAAGGCAGTCGGGAAAGCATGCCCGATTACCATTTATCCCTCTATACAGTTCTGGGGACAGCAGCTCAGTTGGACCTAAAATTTTCTACCTCAAGCGCCTTTTACTACTGTTATTCGTGAAAATGTAGATCTGGATGTTTTAGAAAACTTCAACAAGTAGTTATACCAGTCTAGCAACAAAGGTTCAAAGAGGTATGAACGCATAATTTGACACTTTCATTTCAGCATTTATCTTTTACATATCTAATTCAATCTACAATTTTTTGTTGACATTTATTTGTTGTTACAGGAGGAAGGCTCCGTTTTCCATAAAAGATAACCAAATTAAGCCTTGGTTAGACCTTGGAGTAAAAAAGGTTGATAAGAAGGAATGGTTCTATTCCCTGGCTCACCCCGGACAAGTCCTCAATGACTCAGTAAGTATCATGGAGTCTATTCCCAAGATATGATTTGTAGATATTTTGTCTTCTGTTTTGTAGATAATATATGAAGATGACTTGTAGTATAAAGTGTAGATATAATGTAGACATGATTGTATATGTTGTCTTTCTTGTATGTAGTGTAATTAATTTTTAGGTTTCATGTTATGTATCATATTTGAAGATTATTTATAGTATAAATTCTATATGTATTTTGTGGACATAATGGTTTTATTGCTGTATTTACTGTTTGTAGTGTAATTGTAGTTATTTTGTAGATTATGTTGAATATTACATATAGAATTGTAGTCTAAAATGTAGATATAATGTAGACATTATTGTAGCTGCTGTGTTAGGTGTTTGCCCAGCAACTGTAGGTAAATTGTAGTTATTTTTAGATTAGGTACTTAAACTGTAGGTAAATTATATATTTACTGTAGGTAAATTGTAGGTAAATTTATTTAAATTGTAGAGTTGTTTTTAGACATAATTGTAGATATTTTTTGTTTCTCTTTTTGTAGTTAATTGTAGTCATAATGTAGGTTTCATGTAGATTATTTGAAATTGAGTTGCTGCTTATATGCCAACTATTTTTTGGGTGCAGCACATTAATGTAATAATGTATTACTTGAGAAAAAGAGGCAAGTATGGCCCAATAACAAGACCAGGTTTACCACAACTGATCGTGTGTTCAAGACCAGGATAGAACAAATTTATGAAAAGTTCATAAATTCACCTCCACAAGAGAAGTATTCGGTTGTTAAACCCCAAGATGTTGCAGAATATATTTTGGGCTATAGACTACTTGCCAATGTTGCATGGGATGAAGTTGACTATGTCATCATGCCTGTCAATATTTAAAAAAAAAATTCATTGGGTGTTGGTCATTTTCGACATTGCAGACATGCAACTTTATGCGTATGATTCCATGGTCTCTTCACACAACCATCATGTTGTTGAATCCTGTGTCGAAAATTTTTCTGTTATTATCCCTTTGTATTTGTCATGCACTGGTTTCTATGGGAAGCGTAAGGACATTAACTTCATGAATACAAAGGCATACATCGGGAAACCTGTTACCGACCCTCTTAACATCCAGTGGATGGTTGCAGAGATTCCACAGCAAAAAGAAGGGTCACTGTAAAGATCTATTCTATCTTTCTATGCATTTAATTCTTTTTTTATTTCTAATTATTTGGTAAATATTTAAAAAAAAAAATTGTTTCTGCAGCGATTGTGGTGTATTTGTTGCTGCATTTGCTGAGTATGTTAGCCTTGGAGATTTGTCAATTCCCGCAGAAGATCTTTCTGATATTGACCAACATCGTAGACGCTATGGAGCGCTCCCATGGGACTATGCTACAAAGAAGCAGGAAGATGGGTCAATCAGTGAAAGTGAGGTTACAGACAGACTAGCAAGGAGGAAGGGTGCACCTGCATTGAATGAGAAAATAAGAGTCCAGAGAAAGAAGAAGTAGTGTCATGTCTATGTAATTTAGTTGATGCTAGTTTGTAGGAGAAGTATAGTACACAACTTTCTGAACATTTCTTTTGTGTTTTTATTATAGCAGACCTTTTGTTTTGTTAATTTCTATCCAGTTTAGTAGTTCACTTGAAAATAACTTGGTGGTTTCATCTCCGGTTGTTTAATATTTACAGCACTTGTTCTTCATTATCTTAAAAGTAGTTATTATGTTGTTAGAATACAATTTAACTACAAAAAACTTCAAACTATCTATAATCTGGAAACACTGAATGTTGAGATTGTAGATAATTTTATAGCTGAATATGTATATAATTTGTAGGGAATACCTCCAGTTGTATTTACTTTCTGTATATAACTGTCAGTTCAAGTTACATTAATTTTTTTTAAATTATAGTTATATTGTAGATAATAAATATTAATTGCTATGTACAGAATGTAAAAAATGGAGGTAGATGATTGAAACAATAAAGAAGCACATTTTAACAAACACAGAAACAAATTGAAGTTAACTACATTATGATCTTTCAAAACTTAAAGGATTACACACATAATTCTGTTAACTTGAACACACTAACAATTATTTTGAAATACTATTCTAACTACATGATATTTATTTCTTTTTGGGTGCATTCTTGCAAGATCCTTTGTTATGCCATTCACCTCCACAGTTGCCACATGACACCTTGTACTTCTTTGACTTTAGTTCATCATATGTTTTATATCTTTCCTTTTGAGGTCTTCCTGACTGCTTTTTCTCTCCCGTAGGTGGTTTTACTACTTCATCAGATATATGTTGTGGCACATTTCATTTGCTTTCATCAGGAAGGGGATTTACTGGTATTTCATATGTACGCAGCTCTGATGGTAAGCAATCCCCACTTCCAACCAAGAGGTTGTGAGTTCGAGTCTCCCCAAGAGCAAGGTGGGAAGTTCTTGGAGGGAAGGATGCCGGAGGTCTATTTGGAAACAGCCTCTCTACCCCAGGGTAGGGGTAAGGTCTGCGTACCCACTATTCTCCCCAGACCCCACTAAGTGGGATTCATACTGGGTTGTTGTTTGCATATGTACGCAGCAGGCTCTCCCTTGTGTAATACGGAGAGCAGTAGTTTTCATAAGTTTCATTCCTGTGCCTTAAAGCTGCCAAAGCATGCGGACATGGAAGTTCATCAAGTTGGAACTGGCCACAACTACATTTCTTGCTTTCAAGACACACAATGTACCGCTTCACACCATCTATCACAGTATGAATATGATCCGTTAAATCCCTCACCTACAATTACATAACAAACAGAAAGAAAAATATTTACAATCATAAAAATAGATTATCTACGATTTATCTACAAGATATCTACAATTATATCTACAAATTATCTACAATCTACAAATTAACTACAATTTGTCTATAATTTATCTACAATCTGGAAATAATGTGTAATAACTAATTATTTTTCTGCACCAAATAAACAGATCTTACCCTAAGTTTCTGAGATAATGTACTGTTTTTCTTCAATTCTTTGTTGAATTTGTACCCAAGGTATATGAAAGTACCCTTTGCCTTCAATAACTTCTCTTTCGTCCAACGTTCAGGAAGTGTCCTCATATACTCTAATAGTCAAATATTGGCAGCTCTCTTGCCTCTTTTGTTACAGCATTCAACGACTCGGCAATGTTTGATGTCATAGTCCAAGTTCTATTCACCATTGCATGTACTCTTGATCATCTATGATAGCCAATATCATAGAGGTATGATTTAACACGTGGGTCTATCTCTTCAATCTTCGACATCCTTTCATTAAATTCATTGAGAGTGTATGACCCTGATGTAGCAAAGTACAATTCATTTAATTGTAGATGACCCTTCTTGAACTTTGCCCTTATATTTGTCCAAATATGCCACACGCAAGAATAGTGTGGCACGCCCGGATAGACAATTGATGTTGCCTTCAGGATACTCTCATTCCTATCTGAAACAACACACATTGAAGTTCTTTCACCATATGCTTCCTTGAATTGCTCAAAAAACCACTTTCACGATGCGTTGTTTTCCGAATCAACCACAGAATATGCCAAAGGCAATATTGTACCTACATTATTAGTAAAAAAATAATTAACTGGCAGCTTTGGAAATGCATATAAAAACACGAATACATATAAACTACAATATATCTAAGAGTACTTACAATGTATCTACAATTTATAAACTGCCTACAAAATAACTACAATTTTACCTGTTACATCCATTGTGCTTGCTGTCAGAATAATCCCCATGTAGGCTGTCTTTAAGAATGTCCCATCAACCACTACTACTGGTCTACAATATTTCCAACCACTTATTGATGTAGAAAGAGCAACAAATGCATATAAGAAGCATTCATCTGTTGTCTTCTTCAATTTAACAACTGAACCAGGATACGTCTTCTCAAGAATATAAAAATATTTTGGTAATTTGTTGTAGGATCAGCCAGATGACCTCTCAATAACTGTAAAGCCTTTTCCTTTGCCCTCAATGCTTGCATGTAGCTTAAGTTCACTCCGTGTTGTGACAACATGTCAGTTTGTATGTCCTTTGGTGTGTAAACTGTCTTAGGATCACAATACTTTGGCATGACCATGCTACCAACTACAACTGCAGCTCGTTTGCGCTGTATGAATGTATCGTCCATTAAGCTGCATGTGTGTTGTCGGTTGAAACTCCTGATCTTGAACATTGCAGAATTATTAATTGATGTTGCCTTGAAGTGCCAATTACAGTTTTCTGCAACGCATATAAGCAGGAGCTACAAAAAATACATTTATAATACAGGTTATCAAGCAATTGATTCATTCAAGCAATTGATTCATTCAAGCAAGCTTCATCTACATATCACAAGGAAAATACTGTTTATAATGATCTTTTCACCATTAATATCTTCATACCTTCTGTTGCTAGATCTTTTAACCCTGAATTGGAACTTGTGCATGACAGAAGAGTTCCTCATTGCAGTTGCAATTGTTTGTTTGTCTTGATATACTTGTCCTTCTTCGATAACACTTTGTGTACCTTCAGTTATAATTTTACTTTTATATTCCTCTATGATGGGAGAGGCTGGCATATCAAGTAACTGTATTGTCCCAGACGAACCTGCATGAAAATAAAGATAAATAGTTTCATTACAATTTTGTAGAATCTTTGTAGACAAATTGTAGATGAATAGAAAATTTTGTAGTCAACTTTTTTTTCAACATGGATTGTAGCTTAATTGTATTATAAATGTAGTAATTTTGTTGATAAGCATCAAAACAATATTGCTTTATAGATCATAAAACTGATTTGTAGTTTATTTGTAGATAAATGTAGGAATTTTGTAGATATTATCGTAAAACCAGACTTTCATAGAATTTGAAACATAACAAACCTGCACTTGTGTTCTCATTTGTAATAGCCAATTCCATATTGAAATCTCGTACACTTATGAGTAACGGATACGATCCTAAGTTTTTATTCTCCTTTTTTGTCTCCATATACACACTTATCCCCATATTGTTCCTAATCTCCATTGGAGGACAATTCTCATTCACAATATATTTGATTTCTACAATTTTTTCCGAAGTATCAATCATTAATTGCTCTGCAATTGTAGAAATCAACATACTGTAACTTGCATCCTCATCGAGTACAATGCCATCAACTTGAAAATCTCTAAATCTGCCATAGCTATCCCAATTGCCATTAAAATGTAGCATGATTGGGATTTTGGACATGATTGCGTGTCGTCGCTGATGAATTGCTAAATTTTTGGTCGCTTTTTTTATATTTTGGATTAAGAAAAAAAAAGAAGAACAGAGATTTGCAGAACGACGAATTGAGATTTTGAATTGTAGCGATTCTGAGAATATCGAAGAACAGAATTTGATTAAAAATTGAAGATAAAGGATTTCCGTGATATGCTTTGATCTGATTTACGCTAAATCTTTATAGAATATTCTGTTCCTAAATTTAAGCTCGACAAATTAGGAAGATTCAACTACAATTAATGAGCGTTTAATGATTGGTACAATAAATGTAGACAAAATATGGACAGGGCGGGTAACATACAAACTGTGCACATTTTTGGTAATAAGGTTTCATATATGGTATACTGAAAGAAAAAATCTCTTTTTTTTAAACATATTTAGCCCGAAAACGAAGAAATATACCGTTGAAACAAATAATTATTGGATCTACAAAAAAATACAAAGCTAAGACAAATATGCACTTTATTTAGATGAAACAAGAAGAAATACTAATTTGGAGCAAATAAATTATTTCATATGACTACGTGAAAATATGAAAATACCCCATTTAGAAGCTGATTTTTTGTTATTTTTTAGTCTCACCTGCCTAAAAGAATATATATAGGACAAAGTAGGCTTATGGGCAAGTCCCATCATGGTGCAATGGTGTGGGGCGTCATAGATTGTTACCTCGTGGCCAACTCGAAGGGGCTGAAGTTCGACGCAAAGCTTTTTGGTTGTTAAGTTATAGCAGGACTGAGCAACACCCAACAACAGCGTAAGTCCTTCTGGTTTGCATTAAAGTGGCTTAAGTAGCCCTCAAGGAGTTCGTTTATTCTCTACGTCTGAGTTTTCAAAGATATGACGACCTACGACATCTAATGGATCCCCGTTGGCAACAACCACGGTAGTTGCGGAACTACTGGGTCGGGAGAGGACAACCTCTTGTTCCCGCTCCTCTTCTTCGCTTCAGGGACGGAGGTCCTACAGTAAGTAACAGTAAGCATAAGCAAGTTGACTGAAGGGGACCAGCACATCTACTCCTCCACCGAAGTGCCGTTCTAACATATAAATGAAGGTGTCCGCTATATAAATTCTCACTATCTATGTCGTTCATATGAGTTCATTCCAAATCTTAATATATGTCTTCAAGTTTTGTACAAACTATATATTTCCTCTGTTCCATTTCATATAGCAAACTTTCCTTTAGTATGTTCAAATAGCAATACATATACATACGGGATGCGTCTCCAACACCCGATGTAAAATTTTTCTACAAAGTATATAGTACTCATCTGTTCCATTTAATATAATACTCTTTCCTTTACTATGTTTAAAAAAGAATGACACCTTTCAATAATTGGAAACTTGTTATCGGTTAAACTTTACGTGCCATAGAGAGAGACAAAGAGAGTGTGTGTAAGGGGGCAGTAAAAGAAAAAGAGAATACCCTGATACGTCCATAATAATACCACTTAACTTCCACAAACACTTTAATGTTCCACAAACAAAAATATAAAAATACTTCAAACAGATAGCTATAATTATTCTTGATTTGTTTTAGCCTCTGCGTTTTAGACACGATAACGTAAGTAACATGCCTCTACTGTAATACATTATCAGCTATACTTCTCATTGGGGAACTCCAAGCTGCACCTATATCTGGATTTGTACACTCATGACCTTGTTACAAAGGAGGTAACTTTTGGTTTCTGCAATCTTCCTCGCGCTAGAATTTGCATTCGAGACTGTAGAGATAGAAGATGGTGTCATTGCAACTGATGGTATAGTTTCTCTAGGCAAATCGCACAATGATTTCACTGAAGAAGACTTTCTCATTTAAAGCGAGCTCTTGCACGTCCCGCTAAATTGGAGATGCATTACCTTTTCAGCACCGACGGACCGTGGAGAGCAATGTTCAGATTGAGCCATCTCCTCTTCATCTGCAAAGACATGAATACCTAGTTGCATCAAAACCAGTAATAATAAGCCAATCACATTAGTCGGAATGAGTACATAGTGAGAACAATAAGACGGACCTCTGAATGTTTCTTGACCACTAGAAATGGACCGTGCATCCTGCAACCTTCAGTAAGCAGAGCAGAAGTAACTGATACCAAAATTAGATTTTGGTTAAAGAGAAGTGAAATAAGACAAGTTTTAGACGTAGAGAGTATCACCTTATATACATTTCAATTTCTATTGATAAATTTATGGGCATATGATAATACTGCATTCCCTGAATCCATTTGCTATTTCAAAGTAATACTCCCTCGGTTTCATTTTGTTTGTTATAGTTTGACTTGGCATAAAGTTTAATAAAAAAATGTAGACTTTTAAAACTTGTCTTAAACATTACGTAATATTTGTGGCTATAAAAACTTCTCATTAAGTAAATAATGAAATGTGACTAATAAAAAATAGTGCCAAGCAAAGTGGAATGGAGGGAGCTTAATCATCACAAGTGACAATATGTCGATAGAACTTTTCATGACCTACTTTCATGTACACACAAAGATCAACATAATTCATCAGTTATAAATAGCTAAGCAGTTGGTAAATTTGCAGTGTGAACTATAGTTTCAGATGAAAAACAGATGCATTATATTTAACTACTCCATATATACATGTGGTTAAGGGATAAACTGCAATTATTCAAGAAAAATTACAGCTTGACTAAATCCCAAAGGAAAGAAATAGTCTAACTGACACATTCAAATGCAAATAAATTTTTCATTTTCTCATTATTTTTCCAGTCTAAGAAATAGGAGCACCATTTTCTTAACAAGAAAAAGTTAAAGTTTTACCTGTACTTTGTTGTGCTTTCCATCTTTTGTCCCTTAACCTTTTTCACCTTTTTACTGAATGTACGTCACTGAAAATTGCCAGCACTTCCAAAACCCTGCTTATTATGTTGTTACAAAGGAGCTAACTTTTGGTTTCTGCACTATTCGTCGCACTAGAATTTGCATTTGGGATGGTAGATGAATCGGAAGGTGTCATAGCAGCTCATGATCTAGTTTCACTAGGCAAATGTCAAAATGATTTAACTGATGAAAATGACTTCTCATAAGATGAAGTAACCTTTTCCGCACCAGTGGACTGTGGAGATGTATGTTTACTGTTTAGAGTGATCAATCTCCTCTTCATCTGCCAAAGGCATGAATATTTAATTGCATCAGAACCAGTAATGACAGGCCAATCACATTCGTCAGAAGTATTTAAATGAATAAGAAGCAATCTCAATCGTAATGAAACCAAAATCTCAAAAAAAAAAAAAAAAATTAAGTGTACTATATATCAACTGTAAGAGAAAAACCATCTTAAGCTTTTCACCTCACTTGAGGTCAGAAGTATTTAGATGATCCTGCAGATTTTGGCATGCTTCCTCAATTTTGGGTAGTCCACTACATGCTATAGATTTAAGTGAACCACCTAATAATAAGCAGAGAAACATGTAATTTACTATAAAATTGAATACGTGAAACATCTAGTGAATCAATTGCTTGCAGCAAGGTCCGGAACAGAAGGAAAAAGTTTAGAACTAAAGCAATGTTCTTATTACCATATTCTTTCAGCTTTCGCAATTCTGTTGATGTGAGTTCTTTTGCAGAGGTAAAAGGAAATTGCGTCATAGTGATAGGCAAAGCTGAATAAATCAAGTGAAATAAATATCACATCTTATTTTCCAAGGGAAACTGTGGTATCATGTTAAGCAAAGAAGGATTCTTCGCTATAACATCTATTAGTAACTCTACAGTACTTGCATCAAATGAGAAGCCCCTTTCAGTCATTTCCTTCAAAAAAGTTGTCATTTCACTAATTTTGCTAAACTTCATAAATCCTCGCACAATAACATTGTAGGTGCCATTGTTTGGCGAACAACCATTCTCATACATTTTTCTTAGCATATTTTTAGCTTCATCTAACAATCGTTCTAGACAAAACCATTTATAATTGTATTGTATGTTATCACATCGGGAAACAATCCAATTAAGGAAAGCTTCTCAAAAACAGCACGAGCTTTGTCGAGCTGACCATTTTTGCAATCCATTAATTACAACATTGTAAAATTCAATATCAGTATCTTCTCTCTGTATTTCCAACTTATGAAATACCGACATAGCTTTCTCGACAAGTCCATTCTGAAAATAACCACGAAGCAAAATGAGATTAGTGCAAAAATTAGGTTTGAGCCCTGTAGATTGCATCTCAACAAAAACTTTTTGCGCAAAGTCAATTCTTCCAACATCAAATAGACCTTTCAAAATGATACTGTAGGTGAAAATGTCGGATCTCAATCCATTTCGAGAAATTTCATGAAATAAAGCCATGGCCTCATCCAATTTATTGTTCTTACAATATCCATTTATTAATGTGCTATAGCTAACAATGTCAAACTTAATGCTCTTATCTATCATCGAATCAAAAATTCTCCTTGCTCTACCCATTTGGCCGCGCAAGCAATATCCATATATTATCACATTGTAGGTGACTATATTTGGCTCTACAGCTTTTCCAATCATGTGTCTCATTACCTCCTCGGCATCTTTGACTTTTCCCTCTTTGCATAGTCCATCCGTCACTATGGTCAAGGTGCGCACATTTGGATAAATGTTCGAATTTACCATTTCAGAGAGCAAAGTCCTAACCTTTTCCCACTGGCCAAACTTACAGAGACCATCAATCAATGAATTATACGTGACAATGTCCGCAGGAATGCCTTTTTGTTTCATCTCATTCAAAAGATTAATTGCAGCATCCACCATTCTATCTTTGCACAAGGCATGTATAACAATGCTATAGATGTACGCATTGGGCTTAATGTTCCCTTGTTCCATTACCCTAAGCAAATCAAAAGTTTTTTTAGTATGGCCCCTTTTACTAAGCCCATTCATGACGGTCGAATACATGACTTCATTAGGCTCACAAATATTCTCTTTCACCAACTTTTTAAACAAGATAACTGCATCTTTTATCTTATTTTCCACAAAGAGTCCCCTTACTAAGGTACTAAAGCTGACAATATCAAATGAAATTCCACTCTTCAAGTAAATGGCTAACACTGAAAATCCGCAGTCAGAACGATGCATTAGGCAATAACTGTTAATCACAATATTCAAGATGAAACCATTAATTGGGACACCCAATTTCCGCATTTCTTCAAAAAGGGAAACAACAACAAAGTAATGCTTCATATTTACCATAGACTTCAATAATTTCGAGAAGTCGAAAATAGAAAGAAGAGGCTGTGTTCTTACCATTCGGTTGAAGAGACTCACAACATTATCTAAACAGTTGCCCCAAATTTACCCTTTGTCGGAATGGATGTATTGCTATGAGATGAAGAATAATCTCGAATTGAAATTGCCCAACCAATACGTGAAAATGAATCTCGTCATCTTCAATGGCTAAGGAATCTCTCTCAAATTTCCGAAAGGGAACCCTAATTTTAGGATATGGAAAGGTCACATTTTTTTATCCATAGAAAATGAGTCACATTTGCTACTTTCAAATACATATTTACCCATTTACTTTCAAATATTATTCATATTTACCTTCGTTTACTAACTGTGTTCAACACTAAAATAGGCACGTAAGGCCTACAACAATAACAACAACAACAACGTACCCAATAGTCTAGGAAGCATAGTGTGTACGCAGACCTTACTACTTTGAGAGGATAGAAAGGTTGTTTCCAATAAACTCTCGGCTCAGACACGTGGAAGGCCTACGATTAATTAAAGTATCCCCCTCTCCCCTCTTAAATCTATATCTCTGTTTTATATTTGTATCTATATATATCTATCTATATCTATACCATATTAGAAGCACAAGGATCCTTAGGCGAAATATCATTCGTCTTTTTTATCATTAAAGAATAGAGTTCACATTGGACAACATTGTCATTAACATTAGGACTTTGAAAACATCAAAATTTTACTCAAATTCTCAGCCTTTTCATTTTAACACCTATATATTGATGAAATAAGTATTAATAATAGGGAAATTTTCAAAAATTAGCCAAAACACTACAGTTACACTCACATAGCAACATTTTACAGTTTAAATCCACATAGTTTCTCTAGCACAAGATGTTTTATATACCGGGAAAAGGTCCAAAATTTGCTCGTGTGTTATTCGAAATTGCTCCATGCTGCCCTCCATTTCACTTTTAGTCCATCCATATTACCTTTACCATTAATAGAGTTTCAGCATGAAATGAATTACTTTACATGTCCAAATTTTACGAGTTTAAATTACCCCTAAATTATTGACTCTGATATATAATTACTCTAGGTGCAGCGTCATTAGGGTTTAAGAGCTTCACTAATAAGAGATCGTTTGGTAGGAGGTATAACAATAATCCTGAATATAGTGTATTAGCAATGCTAGTATTAGTAATGCTGTGATTAGTTATGCTTAGATTATTTCTTATCTACTGTATCGTTTGGTGTATTAAAAATATTGCATAATTTCTATAAAATTTTTGGTTGTTTACAAAAATACTCTCCACATTCTTTAACTTTGTACACTTTGAGAGATTTGAGGGGCAATAATATCTTCAACCATGCTTATGCCAGTTTTAAAAACCTTTGCATTGCTAATATCATAAATTTCTATGTATTAGTTATACATAGGATAATACCAAATAAGATGTATACCTAATACAAGTATTAGTTATACATAGGTCGAAAAATGCACCAAACAAGAGATTATTAGTAATGCACAAAGCTAATACTTGCATTATATTTTCTAATACCTCCTACCAAATGACCCTAAGACTTTTTACTAATTTTGGAGGGGGGGGGGGGGGGGGGGTTTTGTTTAATGTTAGACCAAAATTTTGAGGAAGACAAAGTCGCTCAATCTTGAATGGTACTAGGGCAAATTTTATCTATGTACCTTCTATACCTTTTGCTAGAGTATTAATCTTAGATAAGGGACTTATCATATATTGACTAATTTTACGCTGGTTGTCAAACTACTGCACTAGGCCACCTTATAAGCGGCGTGTGAGCAAGCTCACACATGCGGAGGTTTCCAACTATGTAGGAGCATATTAAAATCTTTCAAACAAGGTAAAAGAACCATATAATGCTCATGAGAATATGTGAATGGTAATACCTTAAATCAAGATGAAACGGCTGTTATTTTGTGTAGAGAACTTGCCATCCTAAACAGCTGCTAGTCAAAAGTACACTAAACAGAAAAAGTAGTACACTTCCAGAGGCGCATCATAGATTCAAGCATGCCAATATTTACAAGATCAAGCGCTTGATCCATTTATTTATCGTCATCACCTTCTAGTAACCTCCTTGTATGTAAGCATTTTCAGCTCATCCCTATGCTCAGTTGCAACAGCACGGACAACAACTCCGATGGACACCATCCCTATCATACCAATCGTTGATATATTGCGTCAGTAAAATAGAAATGAAGTTGAAAGAGAGCTTTGAAGCGTGAAAACTGATTCTCCTTAAGGAATATTAGATGTGTATTATTTAGGAGAAATGAGGCAGAAAAATGGCACCTTTCAGAACTTGAGTTTTTGGTGTGACTGTGATGAGCTTGTTTAGCAAACCAAGATATATTCAATATTTCACAGACAAAAAAATATCTTAAAACATGACGAAGCTACACATGGAGACATGATCATAGTTCAAAATTCAAAATTAGGACAAAAAGCAAAGAGGTATCACCTCTTTCTCTAATAATTCCAGCGATTGATTTGTTTTCCCCAGTTTCCAAAACCACCAAAGGCTCCAACAATACGGTTTGTCTTCTGCATTGAAGCAAACAATCAGTTATCTCAAATTCTCACAAACAGAAGCAACATTACATAAGCGTGCATATAAATACAAAAATGTAAATTTACCCATTGCGCATCATCATAACATAGTATCATCTGTTGTGCACAACATCATCTTTCAAAATGCCAGATATTGTCGTGCTTTCGAAGACCATGTCCTTCCATACAACGCAGTTGAAGTCGAGTCATGACGTGAAAACATAAGTGGCTGCATTGCTGGATTCAGTAGTGGTAGAACAACATTCTCGAGTAAATTTCCATGAAAAATGATTGCTTGAATTCCTCCTTGCATTTTGCCACCATCTTTTTAGATTTAGACAGATTTGTTTACAATAGCAGCCTAAGGTCTTGCTCTTAAGATCATTGTGATAGTGACTATCAGGCAAGTAAAAAAATCTAACTAGATGAAAGCTATCATAATTTAAACTTAATAGTTAAAATTCATAGTCTGAAATAAAGAAACAAAACAATTACAGTTGCAAACAGATTTCTACTTCTTCAAAACAAATCAGTTCCCTCCATCTTCAAAACAAGACTTTTACCACTGAAAATGCTATTCTTGGACTTATAATGTGTACACATGAGGAAACCCGAATCGCTTACGCAAAAAATATGATTTCATAAAAGTAGAGTGGCATAACAATCAAATTATTAGAACTGATCCTCCCCAATAACCTTGCTTGGATAGCTCAAGAAATGCTATAGTTGCCATTGTTTCAACTCGCAATTCGACTAGATATGATTTATTCGCAGAGGTAAAGGAAATTGCATCATAGTGGTAACTATAGCTGAATAAATCAAGTGAAATAAATATCAGTTCTTGTTTTCCAAGTGAAATTGTGGTATCATGTTAAGCAAAGAAGGATCCTTCGCTATAGCATCTATTAGTAACTTCGCTATAGCATCTATTAGTAACTCTACTGTACTTGCATCAAATGAGAAGCCCCTTCGAGCCATTTCCTTCGAAAAAGTTATCATTTCACTAGTTTTGCCAAACTTGAGAAATCCTCGCACAATAATATTGTAAGTGACATCGTTTGGCGAATGACCATTCTCATCCATTTTTCGTAACGTATCTTTAGCTTCATCTAACAACCCTTCTACACAAAATCCACTATCATTGGGAAACAATCCAATTAAAGAAAGCTTCTCAAAAAAAGCATGAGCTTTGTCGAAATGTCCATTTTTGCACAATCCATCAATTAGCACATTATAATGTTCAATATCAATATCTTCTCTCTTTGCTTCCCGCTCATGAAATAGCAACATAGCTTTCTCAACAAGTCCATTCTGGAAATAACCACGGAGCAAAATCTGAATAGTGCATAAATCGGGCTTGAGCCCCGTAGATAGCATCTCAGCAAAGAATATTTCAGCAAAGTCAGTTCTTCCAACTTCAAATAGACCTTGCAAGATAGTACTGTATGTAACAATGTCAGGTTTCAGTCCATTTCGAGATATTTCACGAAACAGATGCATGGCCTCATCCAATTTCTTTTTCTGACAATATCCATTTATTAATATGGTATAGCTAAAAATGTTAGGCTCAATGCTCTTATCTATCATGGAATCGAAAAGTCTCCTTGCTCTGTCCATTTGACCGCGCAAGCAATATCCATCAATTATCACATTGTAGGTGACCACATCTGGCCCTACACCTTTTTCAATCATGTGTTTCATTACTTCCTCGGCATCTTCAACTTTTCCTACTTTGCATAGTCCATCTGTCACTATGGTCAAGGTGCAAACATCTGGATAAATATTAAGATTTACCATTTCAGAGAACAAAGTCCTAACCTTTTCCCACTGGCCAAGCTTACAGAAACCATCAATCAATGAACTATATGTGACAATGTCTGGAGGAATGCCTTTTTGTTTCATCTCTTCAAAAAGGCTAATAGCAGCATCTAACATCCTATCTTTGCATAGGGCATCTATAACAATGTTATAGATGTATGCATTGGGCTTAGTGCTTCCTTGTTCCATTACCCTAAGCAAATCGAAAGTTTTTTGACTATGACCCCTTTTGCTAAGCCCATTCATGACAATTGAATACATAAATTCATTAGGCTCACAAATATTCTCTCGCACCAACTTTTTGAACAAATTAACCGCATCTTTGATCTTATTTTCCGCAAAGAGTCCCCTTAGTAAGGTGTTAAAAGTGACAACATCAAATGGAATGCCATTCTTCAAGTAAATGGCTAACATTGAAAATCCACAATCAGGACGGTGCATTAGGCAATAACTGTTAATCACAATAGTCAAGATGAAACCATCGATTGGGACACCCGATTTTCGCATTTCTTCAAAAACAGAAACAACAGAAGAGTAATGCTTCATATTTACCATAGTCTTCAATAATTTTGAGAATTCGAAAACAGAAGGAAGAGGCTGAGTTCTGACCATTTGACGAAAGAGATTCAGAGCATCATTTAAACACTTGACATTCTCAATATTGCTACGAGATGAAGAATAATATCTGATTGCAATTGGCGAAGCGGAAGGTGAAATAGCAGAAAAAGAGGGAATAATACCATTGGAAGAGTAACGCAGCAGAGAAATTCTCGTCATCTGATTGCAAATGCCGAAGAGAAATTGTGTGCGCCCTAATTGAAGAAGGAGCTGAAATGCGGCAAGGGGCTGTCCAGTTAGTATTTGTTAAGTTCCCTAACTGACAGTTAGGCCCTCTTTATTTCAAGTAGAAGTTTTATTACATCCACATTTGGCTAGTCATTCTAGCTTCTGTTTACAATTTTAGTCCTCACGTGTTCCAAGTGGAAGAAGGGGTACTGTATTTGTATTTGGATTTTGCCATTTTTGGGAGTTTATGAGTGAAGAAGTAACTTACCTACTTCTCTCTTTAGTTTAATTTAGTCTTTCTTGTTCTAGTTTATATCACTAATTTTGCAGAAAATTTGTTTGGTGGGGTGTTATTTCAAGTATAAGCAATCCCAAGATTGGTTTATACTTAACCAGTCTTTATTCATATTATATTATGAATACATGTATGTATCACATTTTATAGACCCTACGTGTAATGCACATAACTCATATAATGCCTATATACAATAACATGTACTACCTATCCATGAATTCAATGCTTACCATCATGGCTAACAAGCGTTACGTTGGGACTTGAACCCCACGTCTTAAATAACTTTGTTATAGGAGCAAAAACACGGAAAGGAACCAATGCTCTCTGAAGTGTATTTGGGAGCTAGGGAATTAATGTTAATGAGTCAATCGTTTTTTTCTTAGATGCTAAGGGTTACACATTTCAGGAACCTGACATTCATACCCAAGAGTTCCATACGTTAAGAACTAGTCTTCCTTGAGTTTGGTGGTACATGAAATGCTTTAGAATCTTCCACTAGATCGAGGGGTTCGAGACTCTGTATTGATCAATAAGACTAATTCAGTGTATCGTAAGGATGCTCCATATGCTTTAGCATTTGGGAACATCGTCACATCAAGTACATCTACTCATGCTGTTGTAATTGTTTTACATCTTTTTAATTTTAATGGACACTGTAGAGAATTTTTACACCGTGTGAGATTAATTTGACCTATTCTAACCTGTTGTCTGCCTTATTTTCTCAGTTACTAGTTCCCCTTATTATGTATAGTTACATATAGTTATCTTTAATTAGGTGACCTCTTATAGGGTGTATAGAAGTAAAACTCTTTTTCAATTGATAAATTACCTATAATATGTTTATATGATACTCTTATAGTTTGACAGGTAAAGCTGCTATATAGCATTTTCAAACAGAACTTTTCAATGGATAGACACCAGTGATTTCATTTGTAAGACATCCATGGTAATTCAAGCTTACTTGGTGCTGGCCAACTGTTCGCGGAGGAGATTAGCAGCTGCAACCAAGTTGCTGAGTGCAGGCTTAACTTCAGTATACTTGTGCTTCCAGAAGCTATAGACAGGGTTACCCCAGAGGATATTTGTATCAACGACTGCAAGGATCTTGCTGATCCTGTCAGCAACTTGTTCTGTCAATGAAATCTTTGGCTAATGGATGTCATATACTCAAGGGAAATCCCAGCACCATAATTCACAAAAAGAAGCTTCTCACCTGACCTGAAGGTCGCGATGGTGATCACATCAACATCCATGTCGATAATCCAATGACCAATGGATGATGATGTCATTGAAGTTTGAATAGCATGGTTGTAAATCTGTCACAAACAAGGGCCAAGAAAATTAGAATCTTGTAAAAGAAAGAAAAATATTACTCCCTCCCATGCTTTTATTTTCCACGTTAGTCACACAAAAAAATTGGTTCAAAATATTTGTCAATTTAGAAAACAAGAAGGCTCAACTATTCTTCCCAATTCCGCCCGTACTACTCCAAGTCATTACTGACTCGTCTAAAGAAAGGATAAGAGTAATTAAATTAAAAGTCCATAATGATTACTGTTACTGGATGAATTTTTCAATTAGTGTACCAAAACCTTAAAGGGGTACCACCCCTTTAAGAGATGAATTTACTAAGCAGGATAATAATACCCCTGCTAAAGAGCCAACAAAAGAAGCTAAAAGTCTTCCAGAGATAGCTCCAGTAGATAAAAGTAGTTCTTACACTGAATCTCAGAGTAATCGTCAGATGATGCGACTAGTGATTAAACAGCCAGAAATACTAGAGGTTTGGCTGCAAACCTGAAGAATCCAAGAAAAATGAAGAAAATGACTCTTGGTGCTCTATTGGTTATTGGTATTGCGAACGAAGCTGAAGAAATAGGACTAGCCTTTCTATAGCTCAAGTTTGGTTGGGATATTTGCATTTCCCTCCCAGCTATGATTGTGAATAGAATAACAAAGGATCCTCTTTTCTTCTAAAATCCATTTGCTATGAATCAAAAAACCAGCACTTGAATAAATCATATGCTAATGAGGTGAAATGGTATGCATCTCATTAGAGGTCTTGATCAAATTGAAAATCTTGAAGTTAAATTGAAATTTTTTTGAGTATGAAAATAATGAAGTCATTAAATCAGAATAACACCAAGAAAAAAGAGTGAGAAAAACATAATTGAGAACCTCAATTTTCAATATCTTATAAAAATGGGGAGCTTCTTATCAAGATAAGTGCACCTTGAAGCTCATTTAATTCATCCTGGCACACCGAATTCATGTAAAGATGTTTAAGACGGTTCAGAGCAGAGAAAAGCCTTCTTGGTGCTCAATCAAAACATCAGGATGATACATAAGCCCAAAAGATGATACACCTATAAAATATGCATTACAATGATGTGGTGAAACAGCACTTACCCTAAACATACAGTATATCCAGTGGAGATTTTCAAGAGCAGGAATAGACTCAAAAAAATTGGCAAGCACATGATTTCCTGCCTTCCCAAAAGATGGTGTGAAGTGAAAAGAAACTTTTGCAAGAAGAGGAACATTTTTTAGATGAAGTATATGTACATTGTCTGAGAAAAAAATAACGTCAGCCTGTGAGCATCAATTTCAATGTGGTTTGAATTAAATGGTTGTTCCACCACCAAATGCTCAAGCAATGGGCAATAGGAGATTACAGAGGAAATTGTGACTTAGCTACAGGCTGATTAATGAAGACAGGTGGAGGATGTACGAAACATCTTTGAAGAGTCAAATGCCTCAACTGCAAACATGTGAAAAATGAAGAAGGCAATTCGTATGAGATACCGTTCATAGGGCAGTCGTCAAGATCAGTAATGGAGAGGATAAAATTTGTAATGGGTCCAGCAATCTTGATTGTTTTATATTCAAAACCAGTATTCTTCTGAAACAGGCAGAAGAATAAATATCAAGAGTAAAGAAGGCAGAAGGATAAAAACTGTATATAAGCATCCCCGTGAAAGGCTTCTCCTTCAATTTCTACACTTGAGAAGAATGCTACATTGTGAGGCTCAGCGATCCTGGTTGTTTTATATTCAGGTAGGCAAAGTTCTTCATTTTGTCCTAGTTCTTGCTGGGATTATTCTGGGCCAAAACGAATAAAGAGAACCAAAGAAAATAAAAAAATAAGGTTCTGTGCCAATTTGCAACAAATTCACTTTCCATGCAAATTTGCAAAATGAAAACTGAAAAACTGCCCCTCCGATACCCATTAGCTGTCTTTTAAGGTTTTTGCACATCCGTTATAAAAGACATCTAATTTCTGGGCATTTGTCTTAAGAGTAATAAATACTTCTTTTCTTTATTTTGAAAATTCAAATATCTTGGAACAAATTCAGTTTACCGAACACGTCAAAAAATCTGAACTGGAGCTAGTAGAAACAAACAAGACAAGTTGACTACTTAGATAAGAAAGGATTTTACCTTTTGAAAGGCAAATGTTACCAGCATTTTCTGCTTCCTGTGCAGTCATGTATGCTACACGACTTTTGAACAATTCACCAGCCACTGCCACTGTCGCCTTGAAATTAAGATCATGATGCTCTTCCTTTTACTTGGAACACAGGTTCACCAAGTTTTTTTCCTTTTTGTGTACATCTTCAGCTTCATCTTGTACTGATAGTGTGAATCTTCTGTAATAAAGCAGCCTAATTTAGACGTTCAAGGAGAAGCAGAACTACATGGTATAGAAGATAAGTTGCAGAAGGTACTTCATACACTACAGGGGAGATAACCTTATAAAAACATTGCAAAGTATCTTCTTCAGAAAAAAATCGCTAAGTACAACCTTTTGGTTAAAGTAGCAACTGAAAGTCTCATATTTCTAGATGTACTTCAACTAGTTTACTTGGAAGACACAAAAAAAAATGGTGCAACTAGAGATAGATAGTAGTAAAAGCTTTCCAGGCACAAAAGAAGACACTACAACAGAATGATAAAGAAAATTCCATAAATACAAAGCAGCAATGGTGTCCACAAAATATCAGTGCTTGTTGCTTGCTGATGCTTGCGATACTGAAGGACTCGTAGAAGAATAAGCAGCCAAAGACACGCTAAATAAGGCAATGACATTGACACCAAATCTCGAAAGTCAAAAGAATTTAATGTAGCAAAAACCATCTTAAGGTCTTTACCTTGTTTGATCACAGAAGTATGTAGATGATCCTGCAGATCTTAAAACATAAGGAAAAAGCTACAAAAAGATAAAATAAAATGAAGGATTCCTAGAAGAATAAGCATCAAACACAATGGTAATGAAACCAAATTATCAATAAAGAAATTGAAGTGTAGTAACAATCAATGCAACATAAAACCATCTTAAGATTTTCACCTTGATTGATCTCAGAAGTATTTAGATGATCTTTCATAATTTGGGAGATTCCTCAATTTTTGGTATCAGGACTAAAAATCAACCTTGCAAAATGTGAGATCATACCAGTTGGCAAGGTGGTAAATATCGAGGCTCTTCCTACTACTTATTTCGGAGTACCACTAGGGGCGTCTAATAAGGACCAAGCAATTCTATCACTACATGGGGATAAGTTTTCACTTTTTTACACAAGAAAACTTCGTAAAGTACAACCTTTTGGTTTAAGTAGCAGCTGGAAATCTCATATTTCTCGATGCACTTCAGCTAGTTTACTTGGAAGATACAAATTGTATTAAAAGCTTTCCGGACACAAAGCAGAGGACACTAAGGAGAGTATTAACAGAAGGTGCAGCAAAATGATGAAGCAGTGATAGTCTCCACCAAATATTCAAGTGCTTGTTGATTGGTGATGTGTGGAATACAGAAAACAAAAAAAATTTAAATTTTTGAATTTAAAATGAAGGATTCTTAGATGAATAAGCATTATTCTCAATCGTAATGAGGCTAAAATCTCAAAAATTTTGAAGTGCACTATTTATCAAATGTACGAGAAAAACCATCTTAAGTTTTTCACCTTTCTCAGTTTTTGTAGTCCACTATCTTTATAATTCTGAAGCTGCTGTGGAAATTTCAAACAAGACTTTTACCACTGAAAATGCTATTCTTGGACATATAATGTGTACACATGAGGAAACCCGAACCGCTTGTGCAAAAAATATGATTTCCAAGATAAATTAGAGTGCCATAACAATCAAATTATTAGAACTGATGTACCTCCTCAATAACCTTGCTTGGAAAGCTAAGAAATGTTCTAGTTGCCATTGTTTCAACTTCCGCAACTCGACTAGATATGATTTATTTGCAGAGGTAAAAGGAAATTGCATCATAGTGGTAACTGTAGCTGAATAAATCAAGTGAAATAAATATCAGTTCTTGTTTCCCAAGTGAAATTGTGGTATCATGTTAAGCAAAGAAGGATCCTTCGCTATAGCATCTATTAGTAACTCTACTGTACTTGCATCAAATGAAAAGCCCATTCCAGTCATTTCCTTTGAAAAAGTTATCATTTCACTAGTTTTGCCAAACTTGAGAAATCCTCGCACAATAATATTGTAAGTGACATCGTTTGGCAAATGACCATTCTCATTCATTTTTCTTAACATATCTTTAGCTTCATCTAACAACCCTTCTACACAAAATCCACTAATTATTATTGTGTATGTAATCACATTGGGAAACAATTCAATTAAAGAAAGCTTCTCAAAAAGAGCATGAGCTTTGTCGAAATGTCCATTTTTGCACAATCCATCAATTAGCACATTATAAAGTTCAATATCAATATCTTCTCTCTTTGCTTCCAACTCATGAAATAGCAACATAGCTTTCTCAACAAGTCCATTCTGGAAATAACCATGGAGAAAAATCTGATTAGTGCATAAATTAGGCTTGAGCCCTGTAGATAGCATCTCAGCAAAGAATTTCTGTGCAAAGTCAGTTTTTCCAACTTCAAATAGACCTTGCAAGATTAGATAAAATGTTAGGTTTCAGTCCATTTCGAGATATTTCACGAAACAGATGCATGGCCTCATCCAATTTCTTTTTCTTACAATATCCATTTATTAATATGGTATAGCTAATAATGGTAGGCTCAATGCTCTTATTTATCATGGAATCAAAAATTCTCCTTGCTCTATCCATTTGACCGCGCAAGCAATATCCATCAATTATCACATTGTAGGTGACCACATTAGGCTCTACGCCTTTTTCGATCATGTGTCTCATTACCTCCTCAACATCTTCAACTTTCCCTTCTTTGCATAGTCCATCTGTCACTATGGTCAAGGTGCAAACATCTGGATAAATATTAAGATTTACCATTTCAGAGAACAAAGTTCTAACCTTTTCCCACTGACCAAACTTACAGAGACCATCAATCAATGAATTATATGTGACAATGTCCGGAGGAATGCCTATTTGTTTCATCTCTTCAAAAAGGCTAAATGCAGCATCCGACATTCTATACTTTCCCTTCTTTGCATAGTCCATCTGTCACTATGGTCAAGGTGCAAACATCTGGATAAATATTAAGATTTACCATTTCAGAGAACAAAGTTCTAACCTTTTCCCACTGACCAAACTTACAGAGACCATCAATCAATGAATTATATGTGACAATGTCCGGAGGAATGCCTATTTGTTTCATCTCTTCAAAAAGGCTAAATGCAGCATCCGACATTCTATCTTTGCATAGGGCATGTATAACAATGTTGTAGATAGGTGTATCCGGCTTAATGCTTCCTTGTTCCATTACCCTAAGCAAATCAAAAGTTTTTTGAGTATGGCCCATTTTGCTGAGCCCATTCATGACTGTCAAATACATGACTTCATTAGGCTCACAAATATTCTCTCTCACCAACTTTTTAAACAAGTTAACTGCATCTTTTATCTTATTTTCCGCAAAGAATCCCCTTAGTAAGGTGCTAAAGGTGACAACATTAAATGGAATGCCCTTCTACAAGTAAATGGCTAACACTGAAAATCGGCAGTCAGAACGATGCATTAGGCAATAATTGTTGATCGCGATACTGAAACCATCAATTGGGATACCCGATTTCAGCATTTGTCGAAAAAGGGAAACAACAGCAGAGTAATGCTTCATATTTACCATAGTCTTTAATAATTTGGAGAAGCTAAAAACAGAAGGAAGAGGCTGCGTACTGACCATTCGACGGAAGAGACTCATAGCATCATCGAAACACTTGACATTCTCAATATGGCTATGAGATGAAAATAATATCTGATTGCAAATGCCGAAGCAGAAGGTGAAATAGCAGAAAAAGAGATAAAGGGAAAAATACCATTGGAAGAGTAACGAAGCAGAGAAATTCTGTTTGCACTTTGCCCTAATTTGTTTGTGCTACGGATGCCAAGTAAATTATTTGAATTTTTAGCCAAAATTATCCCTTTATCTTTAGGGTAGGCTTAACTTTGTCCTTTAAGTTTACAAAACTTGAGCACTTTTAGGCCCCGTTTGGTCATGAGTTTTGCCAAATAAATTTGGAATTTATTTTCAAAACTCATGTTTGGCCATAAATTTTCCCATATTTTGGCCAAATCTCAAATTTCAAATCTCAAAATCAGCTATTGAGCTGATTTTGGGCCAAAATCCCAAAACTTGGGAATTATATACATGTTTTTCCAAAATAAAGTTGGAAAATATATTTTGAAAACGTATGTCCAAATACATTTTCATCTTCAAATCAAACTTCACCCAAATCAGTTTTTTCAAAACAAACTTGGGATCTATGGCCAAACACTAGCTTAGTCTCACTAACACAAAATACTCACTCCGGTTAAAAACCTAACAGAGACATAACACGTGATTTGCACGTGATGCTTAAGGGAAAGAAATACCCTCTCTTTCACCCTAATTCAGTCAATTTCCCTCTTTTTTCAAGAGCCCCTTCTCCAATTCACTCTAGGGGTGGGCATCGGTCGGTTCGGTTCAGTTATAAATATTATCGATTTAGCATATCGGTTATCGGTTTACAAATTTGATAAACCGATAAGATAACGGTTATCGGGTATCAGTTAATCGGTTATCGATCATTATCGGTTTGGTTATCGGTTTACCCGATAAGATAACTCAATATAGAGTTAAGCAAAAAAGAAAAGACAATTCACTGGAGTTAAGCAAAAAAGAGAATAATTCACGTATAGTATACTAAAGACTTGCGCTAGAAGTAACTAGTAAGGTCTATGAAGAATGAAGATGAAACAATTGAAGAGTGGGGTAGAGAAAGAATACGAGAGAATGAATTGAAGCCCCTAGCATTTGTATATACTTAAAGGTAAAGTCGTAATTTTATTAATTCTTATTGGGTTATCGGTTAACCCATTAACAAATTTGGCAAACCGATGCCCGAACCGATAACCCAATAGTAAAAAAATTCTAACCTGTTACCGGACAGTTACCAATAACCCGATACTGTTAACCCAAGAAACAATTAACGGTTCGGGTTACCGGTTTTTATCCGATATATGCCCAGCCCTAATTCACTCATTTTTATCTCTATTACAGTAGGTAAAAAAACTCTAGCATTCTTGATTACTTTTCAAGTCTTTACTACTTGCGATCCCAGCAATGATTATTAGGAGCAATGGTGAAATAAACCCAAGTTATGGTGAGTGTTCTTGCTACTTGTATTTTGTAAATATTCCTTCTTAATTTATTTTCAAAATCTCCAGATTCTCCACCATTTTTACAATACTTTACTGTCTTTGAAGTTCTATAATATGTGGCCCTTATCTCGAATTCATATAGTATGTCTAAATAAACTTTTATAATTTTTTTTATAAAAGCCTACAAGGCATTATGTTGGGGGAAGAATGAAGTTTATTGACTATGTCAATGGGGCTGAACTAAAGTTGTCGATATTCAAATCTATGGCTGAATTATGCGGTTATGGGAATGACTCGGTAACTTTTTGGCACAAGCCCGAGAGTCTAGGTGACAAAATGAGGCTAGTTTCAACTGATAAGGAAGCCGCCGTTGTTGCAAAAAATATTGCCACTGATCGGGTAGTTGATGTGTACTTTGAACATTTGGATTCGTATATAGAAATGGGTATTGTGGATGCTATCTATGAGGGACAGAGCAATTCAAGGGATGATAATCATGTTACTGTTGAAGAATATCAAAAAGAAGTTGGAGGTGAAAATTCTTCAAGTAGTGAAGATTTTGAAGATTCAGAAAATGACTTGTCAGATGAAAATGACTTATCAGAAAAAATTAGAAATGACAAGCGTAGATATGAGGTTAGTGAAGAGCTACAGAGAAAGTTGAATGTTGAAGATGGGGAGTCGGACTGCTGCAACTCTGATGACACGATGAGCTTACAAAGTGATTCGGATACCGAAAGTTTAAACTTTCCAAAGTTCAACCCCAAAACAGATGGAAAAAATCCAAAATTGGCATTAGAGTTAACATTTGGAAACAAGAGAGAGTTCATACATGCTGTAATAACTCATGAAGTTAGTCAAGGAAAATGCGTAAAATGGCGAAAAAATGACAACACACGAGTGAGAGCAGTTTGTAGACATTCAGGTTGCGAATGGGAGATTATGGCTTCAAGAATGCATACGGATAGGGCATTTCAGATCAAGACATACAATGATTATCATAGTTGTAAAGGATGGAACCATAGGAACAACACCATAACTTCTTCCTACATTGCAAGAAGATATCTTGATGACATTAGCAGGCACCGGGATTGGAATGTCAAGGAATTTAGAGATCATGTGAGTGTAGAGCTAAGAGCTCATGCGACATTACATCAATGTCGAAGAGCTAAGCAAAAGACGCTCAAAATAATTAATGGAGATCTAAATGCTCAATACAAGGTAATGTAGAACTATTGTAATGAAATTGGGAGGACAAATCCAAATACTTCTATACATATGAAGTTGGTTAAAAATGAGGTTCCTAACAAACCTAATAGATTTCAGAGAATCTATATTTGCTTTGGGGGCTGTAAGGAAGGTTTCAAGAGTGGTTGTAGAAGGATAGTTGGAGTGGATGGTTGTTGGCTCAAGGGTCCAATGTATGGGACTCAGTTATTGACAGCTATTGGAATTGATCCTAATAATAATATCTTTCCAATAGCATATGCAGTTGTGGAGAAGGAAAGAATGGAGTCATGGGCTTGGTTTCTGAATTATTTGAAACGTGACTTAGAGATTGATGATGATTATACTTGGACTTTTATGTCAGATAAACAAAAAGGTTTGATTGAAGGATTTAATGAGGTGTTGCCATTTGTTAGTCACAGATTTTGTGTGAGGCACTTGCATAATAACTTTAAGAGGGCGGGATTTAGTGGTATCTCGTTGAAGAATGCACTTTGGAAAGCCGCAAGGGCATCAACAGAGAAGTGGTTTAAAAACCTCCGCAATACACTTTTACGGCGGTTTCCAAAACCCCCGCAATAATGTTCGCCGCAACCAGTTTGCGAGGGTTTTTTGACGGACCGCCGTTTCATATAGCGGCGCATATTTGACGCGGTATAACCTCCGCAATTTGGTAGTTTGACTGTCACTTATTAAAATAATAGCGGAGGTCTAAACCCCCGCAATTTCTTTATTTAACCCCCACAAATTGTATAACAAAATATTATTATAGGTTAAATAGTGGCTGTTATAACCTCCGCTGTTCATTGAATTTTTTTTTCTTCAATATAATGTTACTCCATAACTGTTCTAATTTCACTTATATTAAATAATGAAGGATCAACAAATTATATAAATTGCTTACTGGAATCAAGTAACATCAATATATTAATAAACCACAAAATACATTAAAGTAAATTATCATTAGTCTCAAAAATTTGATGTAAACACAACTACTCCAACCATTAAACAGAAAATATCAATATTATAATTAGTCTTAAAACTAACATTAAACATGGCATCCATTCCAATCATTATAGACAAAAAATCTACTATGACCATTCAACCGTGTACGATACTTAATTATCTAATACATTTGCAAGCAACTTCAATGGTTGTCATTATAATTACTTCCACCGGATGATCTACTTATATACATGGGTGAAATGGATCTGCTAGCCGTATCACTTAGCTACAAAACAATCAAAAGAAAATATAATTAACAAAAAGTACCTCAACAGTATCCTATAACTAATAAAATACTTGGACTGAACAATCATGCTTTACAAAATTAAATAAGAAAGTTATGAACTATCTTATGTTGAACGAGGAGGAGGAACAAATATACCTGCAAATTCTTCAGGTATCGTCCCTTCTTTCATTATCATATACGCCTTAAAAGTATTCGTCCCTTGAGTTTTAACATTCATCATTTCTCCATAAAAATGCATTCCCCAAGTTCAAAACAGACCTGGAGTCGTTGATCTCCGTAGCAATGCAAATGAAAATTATCTAGTTATTGATCTAAGTCATTGTATATCTTAAAATAATATAATGATATTCATACTGTGAAATACTAAAAGAAAGAAATATGGTTAGATAGTTCAAATAAAGTAACACATTGTTATTTTGGTGCAATTGTGAATGTGAAGTGTGTTCAGACAATGCTCAAAATATAGCAAGAGGTATATCACTACCTATACATACACACACTTATCATTTTAGATGTTGGTTGCTCAAAGTTGGAGAAATGAGAGTCTTACACTTATCTCTTTTGCTGCCTCATTAACATATGATCCATCTTCATTTCTATGTCTAGCGAGAGAAAGTTGTCCTCGTCCATGTTTTTCTCCAGTCTCAGCCATCTACAATTGAAAAGGTCAAATTCGCATTAACTTAACTAACAAGGAATAATTGCTACTTTAATTAAAGCATCCAAAATGAATTATTACCATTCCAACCCTTCTTCTAGAGTTAGATTTGTAGCCACGGATACGTGAAACAATTGTTTCTTCCGAATTTCAGCATTTCTTTTACAAGTTTCCTTACAAAAAGATACAAAAGAAAAAAAATCAACCAAACAAATATAAGGCAAGGAAAGTTGAATGCAAACAATCAGATTATGTCAAAACAATCAGATTTAGCTTGTACAAACTGCAGAAGTTATATCATTTCATATAACTTGTCTATGAAGAAATTGCTTGTTTGGAGGAATTGGAGATGGAAATGAAGATATGGTGAAAGTGATAACATCCACAGGTGGCATTATGGAATTCTTAGCTCCGGTTACAGTAGAGTCAATCACTGAAGAAACATGCCATTTTTAGAAGCCATGATTTGTTTTGGAAGCCATTACGAGCGCAAAAAGTACTACTAGCAGGACAATCTTATTATCTTTTGCCACTCAACAAAGATCAATATAGTAGCAGTAATATTATTACTGAAAATATTGATAATGTTATGGCCAAGATAGAAATAGGACATGTTAGATCAAATAGTAGCCCCAGGCTGAATTAATGTAACTAGCTATATATTTCAAGAATCGATCCAACTAACACAAAACACACATAGCTGTCAACACCTTTGTCCGGGCACACTAAGTTAGCACCCAGCAGACGCGTGTTCTTGCTCCTAACATTCTTTAAATGGATAACAAGATTTGCATCAAAATTGTAAAGAACCTTCACAATATCCCTCCACAAAATGAAGTTAGTTTGTACTATGAAGAAAAAGAAAAAGAAATGAAGCTGTTGCTGCTGACCCTACTACGTAATATTCTTGGAGTGTAGCCATCGTTGATTCCACAGAATATATGAGTAAATACTTACTCGTACTTGATTTTTATTCTAATCAAATGTTTTAACTTAGTAATTAAAAGTTAAAGTATTGAAATAAATACCTGTATTTTTTCTTTAAAGCGGTAATCAACAAAAGAAATCCATTGATCAGGTGGAATCCGTGTCGTCAAAATCAACCACAATGCGTTCTCCATTAGATAAATTTAACACGTCCCTTTTCTTCACTTTAAGTATCTTGCTAGCTCCTTGCGAATCTTAAAAGATAAAAACAGTGTGAGATACCACAGATACATAAGAATCTTTTGTCTCTCTATTCCTTTCAGGGAAGAACTATCATGAAAGCAGCAGGAAAGCACTTTCAATCTTATAACAATCAATCAGGTTTTTGGAAATAAACCATGACCAATTCACGAGCTGAATCAGAATGTCAGAATTAAGAGAAAAAGAACAGCCAATGTATGTTAAATGCGTGTCGTGTCAATTTTAACTGTCATGTCCTTAGTTGAAGAAAGATAGCCGGGAGAATTTTTGATAACTTCTAGCAAGAATGGTCAAGTATCAATTTTGATGGCTAGAAAAAGCTTTATGTCCATATGGATGATATAAGTTTCTGACTGACCCATATAAGTTTGCAATAATTCCAATTCTGCTTCACTTTAAAGGAGCTGTCTTTTCCATTGCCCCATCTATCATGTCAAAGTTGCTTTAGTTATAATAAGTTTTAATTATTCAGTGTGTCCATCATATGTAAAGCCTTAGCCACTAAAACTGTGTTCTAAATTAATAGATAAAAAGTAGCAGCCCAGTAAAGACAAAAATTCTGTTAAGGTTGATGATCAAGTTGGCAAAAACAGTTTCAACAAGGAAAATATCACGGAAAATCAAAACCAAACCCCATCAAAACAAGAAGCTTAGAATACCTATTGCATCTATAATCCAATGTTGCGTAGACACACGTCCATTAGAAGGTATTGTAACCTACAATATTTCCATGATAAAGGATGATTTAGTAACCTATCAACGCAATAACATTATAAAATTTTGTAAGATAATAAAAAATGGCACATAAAAATATTGCTATGTAATCATTCTCTCATATCACAATTGGTTATATGTTAGGCAAACATAGTCATTCTTTGATGCAGGGGCTGATTGATCATATTCTGAATATAGGCATCAGAAACTGTTTTTTACTTTCTAACATTCTGAATGCTCTATCTGCAATCCACCAAACTTATATAATTCTATCAAGAAAAAAGGGGGAATTTAAACAGGACGTGCAGTCTATAGAGCAAGATTTTAGGTTCCACAATATTGGTTCAATCCCTTTGAAGTTGACTTAAGCAAGAACCCTCTTGCCAATAATCACGTTCTTATAGCCCGTTTGGCCAAGCTGCAAAAATAAGCTTATTTTGAGAAGCGCTTTTTTTCAAAAGTGCTTTTCTCAAAAGTACTTTTGGTGAGAAACAGTTTGTGTTTGACTAATTAGTTTGAAAAGCACTTTTGAGCAACAATTAGTGTTTGGCCAAGCTTTAAAAAACTGCTTCTAAGTGTATTCTTCTCAAAAAAGTGCTTTTGGAGAGAAGCTATTTTTTTCTGCTTCTCCAAAACTGCTTCTGCTTCTCCTCAAAAGCACATTTTTTTCTTCCAAAAGCTTGGCCAAACACCTCAATTTTTGGCCAAAAGTGCTTTTGGCAAAAAAAAAAAATATATATTTTTGGCCAAAAATAAGCTTGGCCAAACAGGCTATTAGTCAAATGAGGGGCGCCTTCTACTGACATCAACAAAACATGGCAGTTTGTTCAGTCAATTAATCAATCAATCGATTATGTCTCAATTTTAAATACTTTATTTTTTATAAGTAACTACGCCTCATTCCGAATTTAATTTGTTTATGACTATGCCTCATTCCCCAACTAATAAGGTTGACCATATAAATTCTCTTTCATCCAGACCACTCAGTCAGATGCAATGAATATCCAAAACTTCAAAGATGACTTTGAATCTTTTTCTATTATAACCATTATGAACCATTTTCTATTTTACTTGAATCATAAAAATACAGTTATTCAGTAAGCAGTAGTTGCAATACCTTCAACAGGCAATTTATAGAGCAAGATTTTAAGCTCTACACTACTAGTTCAATCCCTTTGCAGTTGACCTTAGGCAAAACCCTGTTGCCAATAATCAATCCATTTGTCCTAAATGATGGATGCCTTCTACTATCAGTAAAACATAACAATTGACCCAGTCAATAATTCAATCAATTATGCCTCAATTCAAAATATTCTTTTTGACAAGTAACTATGCCTCAATCCGAATTTATCTTTTCTCGAATAAGTTACCAAAACTTTTAGGATATCGCACGTAGCAGATTATTCTTATGTTTCATTTTAGTCTGTATTGTGTAAGAGATTAAGATTGAATTTAATAAAATGTAACAATATGAACAATGCAAATTTATGTAATTGACTTCCACTTTTTGAGACATAATTGCTTTAAATTTGTTATTTTATGTTGTAGATGGAGTTGGGGCCAGAACCTGCAGAAAAACAAAAAATGTACCTGGAGACTGATTCAAACACAGAGTAGAGCAGAAAGAGTAAAAGCAGCTGGCGACAATTGTGTATTCTCTGAAGGTCCTCGGGAGTTCTAACATACACATGCAAAAGGAAATATTTCAATTAAGACATCAATCACAAAAATTAACAAAAACCTAAATTTTAGAACCTACTGCAAAAGGAGAAAGAGGACTTACATATCCTTCTTCAAAATACATTTCTGGGGATTCTACCAAATTTATACCGATTCAAAATACACCGATTATACAAAATTAGCAGAGAAAATAAACTTAAAACCCACATGCATGAAGAAAGAAAGACAAAAAGCAAAATCAAAGAATGAAAGAGCAAAATCAAAGAATGAAAGAGCAAAATCAAAGCAAAATCGAAGAGGAATTTGTATGAAAGAGCAAAATCAAATAAACTTACATCCAATTGATTGATAGATATGAAGTCTCTTTCATTTTGCAACAGAGGAGGCACTGAAGAAAGAGGAGGCGCTGAAGAAAAGCAGAGAGCTACACGGGCTTGAAATCGGAAGGAATTAAGAAGAAATGGAAGAGATTAAGTGAAGAAGAAATGGAAGAGATTAAGTTTTACAGCTACCTGTAGAGAATTCGACAGCAAATTAACAGAAGAAGATTAGAAGATTTCGGCTTCCCATTGAGACTATACAATTTTCCTCTTCGTTTTCGTGGTTGTTTACCCTAATCATTCAAAATCTGTTTTGATCTGAAGTTTTACAGCTTTCATTTTTTGTCATCTGCAGATTAGAAGAAAGCCCATATGAGAAGAAGCGATTTTGTGAGTTAAGGTTTGGCTATTTTTTATTAAGTGATTAAGTGAGGGTTTCTGAAAATGAAAAAAAGCGAACATGAGAAAGGGGTTTGGGAAAAAAAAGAGCGGGAAAGGATTAAAAACGAGGGAAAGATTGGGGTTAGTGGGCGCTATTTTTTTTTAATGGTTGCGGAGGTTGTCGACCGCCGCAAATTTAATATATTTGCGGGGGTAAATTAACCCCCACAATTTGTTATAGATTGCGAAGGTTATAAGAATCGCCGCAATAAAACCGCCACAAATTTAGCGTTTTTTGTAGTGCATGGTTGAGATTTTTGAAGGTATTTATTTATGGCTAGAATGCAAGCAAATAAAGATAAAGTTGCCAGGTGGAATATTGCTGATATATGTCCTAGAATTAAGGATATATTGCATAAAAATCAAGTGGGTGTTGCGGAGTTCATTCCTAGAAAATCAAATGAGTGGAACTACGAGATTATAGGGGCAAGCATACATGATAAGTGGGCTGTGGACTTGCTAAACAAAATATGCAGTTGTAGGAAATGGGATCTGACAGGAATTCCTTGCAAGCATGCCATTGCTGCAATTTGGGCTAAAAAAGATGAGATTAATTCCTATGCTCATAATTGCTACAAGGTGGAAACATATAATGACTTTGCTATTCTTCCTATGAATGGTCAGCATATGTGGCCTAAGTCCAGCAACGTGCCTCCTTTGCCTCCACAACTAGTAAGAACAAGCACAAAAGGAAGAAAGCAAAAATTAAGGAGAAAAGAACCAGATGAAGTAGGAGCAATTAGAACTAAAATGAAAAGAAAGCAGAATTCTTTGCTTTGTAGCTTATGTCATAATGCTGGCCACAATAAAAGAACATGCAAATTTAATATTGTTCAGCCAGATTCCCAAGTTGATGAGTCTTCATCTTATGCTCCAGCCTCGTCAACTCGTGCAAAGCTTCCGGTATCAATAACTTACAATTGAATTCTGTTTATTAAGTTATTATAATATGAATGAGTAATAGTACCATATATTTTGTTTGTAGGTAAGAAGAGGACACGTGGCGCATGAACATATGCAATGTGCTCAAGAATTTGATTCTTAACATGACTGAAGTTCTGATATTGTTGCTGCTGAAATATTGATATTTTGTTGCTGAAATGGTGATATTTTGCTGTTGAAATGCTGGAATGAGTACTTTTGCCGCTGAAATGCCGAATTTTTGCTGTTGATATGCTGATTTCGCTGTTGAAAATGCTGTTTTCGCTGCTGAAATGCTGATATTTTCGCTGTTGAAATGCTGGAATTCTGTATTTTTGTTGCTGAAATGCTGATTTTGCTGCTGAAATGCTGATTTTGGCTGCTGAAATGCTGATAGCTTTGCACTAAGAACAAAGGCTAAAAGAAAAGATTACATATTAGCAGAAGGGAACTTCACACTTTTAAGAACCCCTAACACAATACACTTCACTTATAAAATTATATATAGTACACATCAATTAGTTACCCACATATACATTTTGTCAAAGAACAATAACTATCATATAAATTTGCCCCCTATTAAAGGAAATTATCTATATGAAGCAAATTCACTCCATCCGTTTTAAACTTTGGACCAAAATTAAAAAATACAGAAGATTTTTCATTAAACAAAGCCTTTTATTATGGGAGCACTTATCCTTATTTTCTTCTATACAATAAACAATTATTCAGTAAACTCTTCATTGTGTACTATTATATATATCATGTTAATATTACAAGTAAAAAAAATATACACAATAAATAAAAATAAAGTTATATTTAGTTTGAAATTATATTCCAAATTAGAATATTCTGGTATATTTGATTTGAATACTATATTTTAAATTAAAAGATAATAGTGTGTTTGGTTTAAGTATTATATTCTTTATAGTATCCGTACCCGCGCGTTGCACGAAAAATATTAAATATAATTTTTATAAGAAAATATTATTTGTAAAATGCGGTAGACACATAAAGGAACAAAATAAGGTGTGAGAAATTTCGAAGCTTCTTAAGGAAAAAATAACTTTGGTTGAAAAATAAAATAACCTTCATTGCATTCTTACTTTGGTTCATCATAAAGGTAAATGGCTGTGATAAGCAAAACGAAAAGCTATACCTTTACGCTAGTCATGAAAGTTAGCAGAATTATCTTCATTGCATTTCCTCCATTTCCTTCTAACTTTGGTCACTCCCTTTGTAACTTTGGTTGAAAAACAAAACTATTTTTCGGTCTGCAATTGACAGAATACATAAGCCAACTCATGCTTTTATATACCACTCTCTCAACCTAAATATTCACTAATCATAGAAATAGCTTGCTCTCTTCCATTGTTCTGTAATCCAAAAAGATAAGCATAGCGTTCATACATGGACTGTTATTCACTAAAAAAAAATTCTTTAGGAGCTCGACAAAGGAATAATTAGCAGAAGCAGCTTGGACTACGGACAGAAAGAGTGACGACAACATTCTTGAGGAACCGTCATCAGTTCCTACATTGGTCAACTGTTAGATTGGATTGAAAGCTACTTCACATGTCTTTCGGACTTGTTGACCTGGAACTGAAGACAAACTCCTTTGTAGAAGTGAAATATTTCATTTATAAACCTATTGCAGCAAGACTAAGTAAAATAATAAGAAGAAAAAAAAGAACTGTGAGGCGATTTTATTCCCTCTGCCATTAAGTCTTTTCACCCATGATATGACACCAATTTGTTTTGTCAATACTATTTTTATATTTTGTGTACATAAAAAGGGACTCCGGCCTGCGAATGCAAGCTAGGCTACCTCGTAAGTCCCTGGACTGAAGTCGGCTCCCAATCCACTACTGCTGTGGTCCAAAAGTTGCTCCGGTACCGTGATCTGTGCAAAAGAGCACAAAAGTGTAGCATCAGCACAACCGACCCCATGTGCTGGTAAGTGCCTGGCCTAACCCCGGCGAAGTAGTGACGAGTCTAGACAGGACTAACAAAACTATATGCAACAAAAGGAAAGAACACAAAAGTTAAACAGTTAGGAGGGAGGGGAGCATACTATGGGAAAATACAATCCGGATTTAAGGTCAACAATTTAATGTAAGAAACAGGGCAATAACAATAATTATTGAGAACAGGAAAATTAACAGTTGCACGGCATCAACCTTCGTGCTTTTACTCTCATTCTCACCAAAAACAATCAAGTAAAGTGCACGGCATCAACCTTCGTGCTTTCCCTCACATAACTCTCAAATCATGGCACAGAATGATCCTTCGTGCAATTGTAATCAAATCAGAGCACGGAATGTTCCTTCATGCATAAATAATCAAAACATGGCACGGAATGACCCTTCGTGCAAATAGAATCAAACATGGCACGGAATGACCCTTCGTGCAAATATAATCAAACATGGCAAGGAATGACCCTTCGTGCATTATAATCAAATCAGAGCACGAAATGTTCCTTCGTGTGTAAATAATCAAAACATGGCACGGAATGACCCTTCGTGCAAATAGAATCAAACATGGCACGGAATGACCTTTCGTGCAAATATAATCAAACATGGCACGGGATGACCCTTCGTGCATTATCACTCTTCCTCACCCAAACAGTAATCACAACCAAACGGGGCGAGGGGATAAACAAATAATAAGAAATGTCCCGGCAAGGGAAAATCACAAGTAAACAGCTAAATCTCGGCAAGGGATTAATCATATCTCTTTCCATTTCTTTCATTTCTTACCCAATAGTCTTTTTATTGTTCGAGCCAACGCTCCAAAGAATTCACAATTCATAATTAGTCCCCATACTCTTCACATTACATAGAATTCATCAATTAACATGGAAGAGCCATAACAATATGAGAATAAGTACAAACAAGGACCCACGGTCATGCTAGACACCGGTGTATAGATACTCGTCACCATGCCTATACACCGTACTCAACATTTAGCAATTAGCAAACAACACTCTAATCCTATTCCCTCAAGCCAAAGTTAGACCAAACACTTACCTCGGTCCAAAGAATAGCAATCAATCCTCAAATACCGCCTTTCCTCTACAATCCGACTCCGAACAATGATATCTAGGCATAATTAATTCAATAATATCAATAAAGACTCAATGGCAACACCCCATAGCCTAGATATGAATTTCCTAGCATTCTTCCAAATATACCAAAATTCGACACCGGGCCCACATGGTCCAAACACGAGGCTCGGACCAAAACCCAATCACCCATAACCCCACGAGTTCAAATATATAATTTGTTTTAAGATTCGACCCCAAATTGAGGTTGAATCACCCAAAATTCCCAAAAACCTAACTCTACCCAAAACCCTTAATTTCTACTTTGATTTCATGATTTAGGCTTAGGAACTTACTAATTAATGAAGAAAAATGAAGGAAATAAGTGGAAAATTACTTACCCAAGTGATCTTGATGAGTGGGGGCTTCAATGGAGTCCTAAAGCTTGGGGAAGAAGAGAGTTCGTGAGAAAAATGCCTAAGTCCCGAAACTATTCTGTTTTGAACATTTTAAAAAAATCACTGGGCGTATTTACTCTATGCGATCACAGAAGGAGGCTTGCGATCGCATAGGGGAAGGGAAAATTGACCACTGCGATCGCAGGACTGGTTATGCGAACGCATAGAAGAAAAGGGGCTGTGCATACCGGGGTTGGTTTAATGAAACGCGATCGCGGAAGCTTAATGCGATCGCATAGAACGAAGGGGCTAAGGTACGCGATCACTGAGTAGTTCATGCGATCGTATAGAGCAGAAAAATGGACCTGATCAATTAACCCTACGCGATGTAGGAAGATGTATGCGATCGCAGAGGGCATTTTACCTGAACACCAGCAACAATAGTTTTATGCAATTTCTCTAAGTTTCAAACACCCCGAACCACCTCCGAATCACTCCCGAGCCCTCGGGGCTCCTAACTAAACACCCACACTAACTCAACAACCTCATACGAACTTAACCGTGCGATCAAATCGCCAAAACAACATCATATACATAGAAATTAGAATCAAGCCTCAAAACACATGATTTTCTTCTAAGTTTCATAAACTTTCAAATTTGGAACTTATAGTCCGAAACACGTCAAACGACGTCCGATTTCAACCAAATTTCACAGAAAGCACTTAAACCATATTTAAGACTTGTACCGGGCATCGAAACCAAAATACGAGCCCGATACCACAGTCTTTTAATCAATTTTCATTTTCATTTTCCTTAATAATTTCAGAAAAACAATTTCACAGAAAAATTCTTTTCTCGGGCTCTAGACCTCGGAATTCGACTCCGGACATATGCCCGAGTCCCATATTTTTCTATGGACCCTCCGGGACCGTCAAATCACGGGTCTAGGTCCGTTTACCAAAAATGTTGACCAAAGTCAACTTTAATCATTTTAAAGCCACATTTTGAAAATTTTCACAAAATTTAACATATAATCTTTCCGGCTACGCGCCCCGACTGCGCACGCAAATTGAGGCAAGTAAAAATGAGGTTTTCAAGGCCTCGGAAGCGCGGAATGAATGAGGAAACAGGTGATGACCCTTTGGATCGTCACATCCTCCACCTCTAAAACAATCGTTCGTCCTCGAAAGGACAAAAGAAAGAAGTACCTGAGTCGGGAAATAGATGAGGATAACGGCTCCGCATATCAGACTCGGACTCCCAGGTCGATGCCTCATGAGGCTGACCTCTCCACTTGACATGCACTGAAGGAAAACTCTTCGACCTCAACTGTCGAACCTGCCGGTCTATAATAGCTACCGGCTCCTCCTCGTAAGACAGATCCTTGTCCAACTGGACACTGCTGAAATCTAACACGTAGGCTGGATCGCCGTGGTACCTCCGGAGCATGGACACATGAAACACTGGATGCACGGCTGACAAGCTGGGCAGCAAGGCAAGTCTGTAAGCCACCTCTCCCACACGATCGAGAATCTCAAATGGGCCAATGAACCTAGGGCTAAGCTTGCCCTTCTTCCCAAATCTCATCACGTCCTTCATAGGTGACACTCGGAGCAAGACCCGCTCACCAACCATGAAAGCTACATCTCGAACCTTACGATCCGCATAACTCTTTTGCCGCAACTGAGCCAAACGAAGCCTGTCCTGAATGATCTTGACCTTATCCAAGGCCTCCTGAACTAAATCTGTACCCTATAACCGAGCCTCTCCCGTCTCAAACCATCCGACTGGAGACCGACATCGCCTACCATACAACGCCTCATATGGGGCCATCTGAATGCTGGAATGGTAGCTGTTGTTGTAGGCAAACTCCGCTAAAGGCAAAAACTGGTCCCACGAGCCTCCAAAATCAATGACACAGGCTCGGAGCATATCCTCTAATATCTGGATAGTCCTCTCAGACTGGCCGTCCGTCTGAGGATGGAATGTCGTGCTCAACTGAACCTGGGTGTCCAACTCCTGCTGAACTGCCCTCCAAAAGCGCGAGGTAAACTGCGTACCCCGGTCCGAAATGATAGATACCGGCACCCCATGAAGGCGAACAATCTCTCGGATGTAGATCTCAGCTAACCTCTCTGATGAATAAGTGGCTGCAACAGGAATAAAATGCGCTGACTTGGTCAGCCTATCAACAATGACCCAAATAGCATCAAACTTCTTCCGAGTCATCGGAAGTCCAGTAACGAAATCCATGGTAATCCTCTCCCACTTCCACCCAGGAAGCTCAATCCTCTGAAATAAACCACCAGGCCTCTGATGCTCATACTTGACCTGCTGACAGTTCAAACATCGAGCCACATACGCAACAATATCCTTCTTCATCCTACGCCACCAATAATGCTGTCGCAAGTCCTGATACATCTTCGCGGCGCCCGGGTGGATAGAATACCGAGAACTATAGGCCTCCGCTAAGATCAACTCTTGAATCTCGTCGACATTGGGCACACAAACTCGCCCCTGCAATCTCAAAACACCATCATCATCTAAGGTCACCTTCGAGGCACCTCTACGCTGCACCGTGTCTCTCAGGACACACAAATGGGGATCATCAAACTGCCGATCACGGATACGCTCCAATAATGAAGAACGAGCGACCGTGCATGCTAACACCCTGCTAGCCTCAGAAATGTCCAACCTCACAAATCGATTGGCCAAGGCCTGAATATCCAAAGCAAGCGGTCTCTGGCTGACCGGAATATAAGCAAGACTACCCATGCTGGCGGACTTCCTACTCAATGCATCGGCCACCACATTGGCCTTACCCGGGTGATACAAGATAGTAACATCATAATCTTTCAACAACTCCAACCACCTTCTCTGCCTCACCTTCAACTCCTTCTGCTTGAACAGGTAGAGAGACTCTTGTGATCAGTGTACACCTCACACGTCACACCATATAGGTAATGCCTCCAAATCTTCAAAGCATGAACAATGGCTGCCAACTCTAGATCATGAACCGGATAATTCTTCTCGTGGATCTTCAACTGCCTCGAAGCATAAGCAATGACTCTGCCATCCTACATCAATACCGCACCAAGCCCAATACGGGAAGCATCACAATAAACTGTATAAGGCCCTGAGCCTGTGGGCAAAACTAATATCGGTGCCGTAGTCAGAGCTGTCTTGAGCTTCTGAAAGCTCGCCTCACACTCATCCGACCATCTGAATTGGGCACCCTTCTGGGTCAATCTGGTCATCGGGGCTGCAATAGATGAAAACCCCTCCACGAACCGACGGTAATAGCCTGCTAACCCCAAGAAACTCCGAATCTCAGTAGCTGATGCTGGTCGAGGCCAGTTCTTGACTGCCTCAATCTTCTTCGGGTCCACCTGAATACCCTCTGCTGATACGACGTGACCCAGAAATGCAACCGAACTCAACCAGAACTCGCACTTCGAGAACTTAGCATATAACTGACTATCCTTCAGAGTCTGAAGAACCACTCTGAGGTGCTACTCGTGCTCCTCCTGGCTGCGAGAGTACACCAGATATCATCAATAAAGACTATCACGAACAAGTCCAAATAAGGCCTGAACACTCGGTTCATCAACTCCATAAACGCTGCAGGGGCATTGGTCAAACCAAATGACATGACCAAAAACTCATAGTGCCCATACCGAGTGCGGAACGCCGTCTTAGGGACATCGGTCGCCCTAATCTTCAGCTAACGATAGCCAGATCTCAAGTCTATCTTTGAAAACACCTCGCACCCTGAAGCTGGTCAAACAAATCATCAATCCTCGGCAGTGGATACTTGTTCTTTATCGTCACTTTGTTCAACTGTCGGTAATCAATACACATCCGCATCGAACCATCCTTCTTTTTCACAAATAACACCGGCGCACCCCAAGGAGAAACACTAGGCCTGANCGGTCTGAGTCACAATACCCGGCTGAACTGCCACAGCTGGCTGAACCGCTGGAACCTGAGCCTGGGGAGCTACCTGCTCCGGAGTACGTGCAGTAGGAGTCTGAACTCCTCCTCCAACCTGAGAAGTGGCTGGTGCTACTGGAAGCAAACCCGCTCTAGTGACGCTCTACCATAACGGCCTACCAATCTGACCTGAGCGTCCTAGAAGGACTGGCGTGGCTATGAACACCTCTGGGACCTGAGCTGGGCCCACCGGAGCTGCTGGGGCTGGAACCTGCTCATCATAATCAACATGAGGCTCCACCTCTGGGACTGCTGCTCGGGGTTGAGCTCTGCCCCGGCCTCGGCCTCTAGCACGGCCTCGGCCTCGCCCTTTGCCCCTCGTAGGAGCTGCTGTAGAGGCTCGGGCTGCTGCGTGGTAGAAGAGGAAGCACGTGTTCTCGCCATCTGCGAAAGAACAGAGTAGAAAGACAATCAGTATTTGAGAAACAGAATCGCACGACAGGAAGAGCAAAAGTGAAATTTTTCCTAACTCCGTAGCCTCTAGGGGATAAATACAGACGTCTCCGTACCGATCCCTCAGACTTTACTGAGTTTGTCCGTAAGTAGCGAGACCTGTGTAACCTAGTGCTCTGATACCAACTTGTCACGACCCGGATTTCCCACCATCGGGAGTCGTGATGGCGCCTACTATCGGAGCTAGGCAAGCCAAGCATTAAAACATTCTCTGATAACATCTCAACAATAATAATAATTCGAATCATTAAAATAAAGCAGAAGTCTTAAAAACATAGATATCTGAAAGCCAAATGCGGAAGTTTAAAATTTCTCTACCCAAGACTGGTGTCGCTAACTCACGAACTACTAAAGAGTGCTAAAAACAAGTCTGAATAGAAATACATCAATGTTTGTCTCGGTACAAGGAAAACAAACTATAACATAGAAAGGGACTCCAGCCTGCGAACGCTAGCTAGGCTACCTCGTAAGTCCCTGGACTGAAGTCGGCTCCCAATCCACTACTGCTGTGGTCCAAAAGCTGCTCCGGTACCGTGATCTGTGCAAAAGAGCACAGAAGTGTAGCATCAGCACAACCGACCCCCATGCTGGTAAGTGCCTGGCCTAACCCCGGCGAAGTAGTGACGAGGCTAGACAGGACTACCAAAACAACCTATGCAGTTCAATATACATATATGCAACAAAAGGAAAGAACACAGAAGTTAAACAGTTAGGAGGGATGGGAGCATACTATAGGGAAAGTACAGTCTACATTTACGGTCAACAATTTAATGTAAGAAACAGGGCAATGACAATAATTATTGAGAACAGGAAAATTAACAGTTGCACGGCATCAACCTTCGTGCTTTTACTCTCATTCTCACCAAAAACAATCAAGTAAAGTGCACGGCATCAACCTTCGTGTTTTCCCTCACATAACTCTCAAATCATGGCACAGAATGATCCTTCGTGCAATTGTAATCAAATCAGAGCACGGAATGTTCCTTCGTGCATAAATAATCAAAACATGGCACGGAATGACCCTTCGTGAAAATATAATCAAAACATGGCACGGAATGACCTTTCGTGCAAATATAATCAAAACATGGCACAGAATGACCCTTCGTGCAAATATAATCAACACATGGCACAGAATGACCCTTCGTGAAAATATAATCAACACATGGCATGGAATGACCCTTCGTGCATTATCACTCTTCCTCACCCAAACAGTAATCACAACCAAATGGGGCGAGGGGATAAACAAATAATAAGAAATGTCCCGGCAAGGGATAAACACAAGTAAACAGCTAAATCCCGGCAAGGGAGCAACAACAATAACCTTCACATCCCGGCAAGGGAGATAATCAATATACACAAACCATCCCGGCAAGGGATTAATCATATCTCTTTCTATTTCTTTCATTTCTTACTCAATAGTCTTTTTTTATCGTTCGAGCCAATGCTCCAAAGAATTTACAATTCATAATTAGTCCCCATACTCTTCACATTACATAGAATTCATCAATTAACATGGAAGAGCCATAACAATATGAGAATAAGTACAAACAAGGATCCACGGTCATGCTAGACACCGACGTATGGATACTCGTCACCATGCCTATACACCGTACTCAACATTTAGCAATTAGCAAACAACACTCTAATCCTATTCCCTCAAGCCAAAGTTAGATCAAACACTTACCTCGGTCCAAAGAATAGCAATCAATCCTCAAATACCGCCTTTCCTCTACAATCCGACTCCGAAAAAATGATATCTAGGCATAATTAATCCAATAACATCAATAAAGACTCAATGACAACACCCCATAGCCTAGATATGAATTTCCTAGCATTCTTCCAAAAATACCAAAATTCGACACCGGGCCTACATGGTCCAAACACGAGGCTCGGACCGAAACCCAATCACCCATAACCCCACGAGTTCAAATATATAATTTGTTTTAAGATTCGACCCCAAATTGAGGTTGAATCACCCAAAATTCCCAAAAACCTAACTCTACCCAAAACCCTTAATTTCTACTTTGATTTCATGATTTAGGCTTAGGAACTTACTAATTAATGAAGGAAATAAGTGGGAAATTACTTACCCAAGTGATCTTGAAGAGTGGGGGCTTCAATGGAGTCCTAAAGCTTGGGGAAGAAGAGAGTTCGTGAGAAAAATGCCTAAGTCCCGAAACTATTCTGTTTGAACATTTTACAAAAATCACTGGGCGTATTTGCTCTATGCGATCGCAGAAGGAGGCTTGCGATCGCATAGGGGAAGGGAAAATTGACCACTGCGATCGCAGGACTGGTCATACGAACGCATAGAAGAAAAAGGGCTGTGCATACCGGGGTTGGTTTAATGAAACGCGATCGCGGAAGCTTAATGCGATCGCATAGAACGAAGGGGCTAAGGTACGCGATCGCAGAGTAGTTCATGCGATCACATAGAGCAGAAAAATGGACCTGATCAATTAACCCTACGCGATCGTAGGAAGATGTATGCGATCGCAGAGGGCATTTTACCTAAACACCAGCAACAACAGTTTTCTGCAATCTGAAAAGGATAAAATAGAAACTGAAAAGGATTCAAAAAGATAAAGCGCATAAATATCAGTTATGGAGGTGTAGATAGAATAGAGAGTTTTGGTTGGAAGCCCACGTTTGGGAGCACTATCAGTCGTGGGTTTCTAACTGACTGCTTTCCTCCATTTTTTCTCAGTCATGGGCAGTTGTTGATTAAAAAACAAAAACTAAGAAAGTGTGAGGATTTTATCTTTCTTATAAAAGTCAATCAAAAAAGGGGAGGAATTCTATTCTTAATAGGTAAGTGTAATAATAAATAATAAATAATAAATAAATGAATAGAATAACTCCAAAAACTCAATCGTAGGAGGATTGAAAGTGTTTGAAATTTGAAAAATGTAAGTTTATTTTTCTGAGTTTTGTTTGAATTTGAAGCTCCAAGAATCTTGGAGAGTTGTTCTAATTTTTGATATGTGTTAGAATTGTGGGTATTCCACTTGGCAGTATAGCATTCTTTTGCTTTTGTTATTCTATATAGATAGATTAGAATGTTTTGGTATATTGGTTGGAATTATGTATTCTTATTAAACTTTTGTAATTTGGTATGTTCAGTTTGAATATTGTATTCCAAATTAAAATATTATATACTATTATATATAGCATGTTAATATTACAAACACAATAAAATATACACAACAAATTAAAATAAAGATATATTTGGTTTGAATACTATTTTCCAACTTAGAATATTGTAGTATGTTTGATTTGAATATGTAATGTTTGGTTTGAATATGTATTTTGAATTAGAATATTGTGGCGTATTTGGTATAAAAATTGTATTCTTTAATATAATATTTTGGTATGTTGGTTTGAAGTATATATTCTTCATTAAACTATTGTGATTTGGTATATTTAGTTTGAATATTGTATTTCAAAATAGAATATTGTGGTACGTTTGATTTGAATACTATATTCAAAATTAGAATATTGTGGTATGTTTGATATTGTATTCCAAATTAGAATATTATGGTATGTTCGGTTTGAATATTATATTTCAAATTAAAATATTGTAGTTTGTTTGATTTGAATATTGTTCTTTTCATTAGTGTACACGTGTAAAATCGGGCCTGTCCAATTTTTACCCTTTGATCGAGATCAAAAATTGCATTGAAGGTTAGCCTCGTAGTAATGAGGGCAAAGCGCCGAAATTCGAGAATCGAGGTGCCAGCCAGCATCGGGACTCGGTCGAGCCTGATACATAATCGAGCTTGGCATCAGATCGAACTCGGTCTCTAAGGTCAACCGGATTCCTGAACTAACATGAATATCGAACGCAGAGGAATGGACCATCCCGATCGGTTATACCAAATTTCAGGACAGAGGACCAACAACGTCGGTCGAGGTCGTCAAACTTGCCCTCGAACACTATAGAGGGCACGCGCGGGCCAGCCCTTCGGAACCTCGGAAAAGCATCACCAACTCAGCCGACAAAGGTCCATAATATTCTCCACTAATCAATGATTACATCGCAGATCATGGCACTAAAGGGAACATATTCCAACGATCATCAAGGCCCATACTTTTTCATAAAATAATGTAAAAAGGAAGAGGCTCCCCATATAAAGAATCAAGGGAAGTTAGTGAAGTAATACCAGAAGAAACCATACTATTAATTCTAAGCTCTTGCATGTTTTATGCTCCATCTCATACTACTACATTATTTCCATTGATAAAGAGAGATCAATGACGGAGCTACGGTCGGTTCTATTTGTGAATGTTTAGTCTATTTACATTGATTATTTCCTTTATCAGCTTCTTACTTTGTATTTGTATCGAATAGTGTTACGTATCCTTAGAACTACGCATAAATTCAATTGTTATTCAATTTTAAGGGTAAACAATTTGGCGCCCATCGTGGGGCTAAGAATAATAGTAATCATTTATACAAATCTACATAACACACTACTTTATGCTTGTTGTTGGGAGTATCTTTGATTTCATATCTAAGAGGCCTAATCCCCGACTAGCATTTCAAAACACCGATAATGAGTCCGGCCACCAAAGTGAAAACAACAACATAGCACCTAGTAACGCGGGGCCACCTGATAAGGCCCTCGGAATCAGGGCGGTAGATCCAAATGATGTAAACACCGATCCCGAAAACAACATTCGTGGAGGAACTCAATCTGCGGCTCGAAGTGCACAGAATGTTGAAGGAGACGGGATCAGCCGACGCATCATTTTTGAAATGCTTCAAGCTCAACATGTAGCAATTGCTCAACTACAAAGTAAAAGTCAGGTCCCGAGCAGGAACAAGCCCGGCCCACCTAAAGAAACTACCAACGAGACAGAATTGGCCATGATAAGATCAAATGAACAAGAGTCGGGCACCAATCCCGAAGTCATGAGAATGCTCGAAGAACTAAAGAAGAAGGTCGAGATGGGGGAAAAGAAAATTGAGGCTAACGACAAGAAAGTCGAGATCTACAATTCCAGGGTGGACCAGATTCCGGGGGCACCCCCGATATTGAAGGGATTAGACGCCAAAAAGTTCGTGTAGAAACCCTTCCCTCCAAGTGCGACCCCAAAACCAATTCCCAAAAATTTTCGAATGCCCGAAATACCCAAGTATAATGGGACAACCGAACCCAACGAGCATGTGACCTCTTACACTTGTGATATCAAAGGGAACGATTTGGAGGATGACGAGACCAAATCAGTCCTATTAAAGAAATTCGGGGAAACCCTTTCTAAGGGAGTCGTGATGTGGTATCACAATTTACTTCCTAATTCTATTGACTCTTTTGCTATACTTGCAGATTTTTTTGTAAAAGCACATGCGGGGGCTATCAAGGTTGAAACCATAAAATCGGACCTGTTCAAAGTCAGTCAGAGGGATAACGAAACACTCAGGGAATTCGTATCCCATTTTCAAATGGAACGGATGGACCTACCACCGGTCACTGACGATTGGGTCGTTCAAGCCTTTACTCAGGGATTGAATGGTCGGAGTTTTGTTGCCTCACGATAGTTGAAACAAAATTTGATGGAATACCCTGCCACTACATGGGCTGATGTACACAACCGGTACCAATCGAAGATCAGGGTGGAGGACGGTCAATTCGAGGCCTATTCAAAGTCTTACCACAACAAAAGTCTCGAAAGAACCAAGAGAGACACCGACCGAGAACCAGGGTCTAGCAAAGATCGATATCGACCATCTAATGATGATAGGAGGAATGGTGGATTTGCCCACAACCAAACACGAAGTGAAAGAAAAAATGAATGGGGGCTCATGACCAGAAATAGTTTCGACAGGTCGATCATGCCGAAAGAGGCACCAAGATTATCAGAATATAAATTAAAGGGGGAATCACGTTACTAGTGAACTCCATAGGAGTTATATGCGAAACCAGATTTTACGTGATCGAAGGAGATATGAGGTATAATGCCCTTCTTGGAAGACCGTGAATCCATCATATGAGGGCGGTACCCTCGACTCTCCACTAGGTTTTAAAATTCCCAGTCCCAGGAGGGGTCAAAATAATCTATGGAGAACAACCGACAGCAAAAGTGATGTTTGTCGTCGAGGAAGTGATCCCAATATCAACTCTCACAACACTAGTGAAACCCAGTTCGAGCCTCGACCTTGAAGCCAAACAGCAATTATTGATTCCAGCCTCGATACGATCAGGTGAGCGAAAAACCATCGAGGACGAAGATCAGGAAATACCTCCGTCTTTCGTGGCACCAGACGAGTCCGATGCTACTAAATCAACAATCGAATATCTGGAGCAGGTTATATTGATCGAGCGTATGCCCGATCACAAGGTATATTTGGGCAAAGGGTTAATCCCCGAGCTCAGGGAAAAACTTTATTCATTTTCTCTTGATTAACATCGATTGTTTGGCTTGGTCCCACCTCGACATGACAGGGATCCCACCGGAGGTGACCACTCACAAACTAAGCCTGAATCCGAAGTTCATTCCGATCAGGCAAAAAAGGAGACCACAGTCCGAGGCAAAACACGCTTTCATCAAGGATGAGGTATTCAAAGATCTTAAAATAGGGTCTATTCGGGAAGTAAAATACCCGGAATGGTTAGCAAACTTAATAGTAGTCCCTAAGAAAGGAAACAAAATGAGAATGTTCATAGATTATAAAGATTTGAACAAAGCGTGTCCCAAAGATTCTTTTTCTCTACCTAACTTCGATCGTATGATCAATGCCACAGCCGGCCACGAGATCCTTAGTTATCTCGATGCCTACTCAGGGTACAACCAAATATTGATGGACCCAGGTTACCAAGAAAAAACTTTCTTTGTCACTAAATTCGGTACATACTGCTATAATGTAATGCCATTTGGATTAAAAAACGCCGGTGCCACTTACCAACTTTTGGTAAATAGAATGCTTGAGGAAAAAATTAGGAAAACAATAGGAAGTTTATATTGACGACATGTTAGTAAAGTCCCTACGAGCAGAGGACCATTTAAAAACTCTGACTACTTCTGATCTTTCTAGGGGCATATTTGGTACGGCTTCTTTGATCACAGCAACAATAACGTCACCAATATGAGCATATAGACGATTGCTAGCTCCTATGATTCGAATACACATCAATTCTCGAGCCCCGCTATTATGCCCTACATTTAAATGGGTCTGAGGTTGAATCATTTTTTAATCCGTTCTTTGAATGCAAAGGGCGAAGAAAAAAAAGAAATATTTTTGTCCAAAAAAAAGAAACATGCGGTTTTGTTTCATATCTCATTTGCAGGAAGCCTTCGACATATTTAGAAAGTACAACATGAAGGTGAATCCAGAAAAATATGCTTTCAGGGTCGGATCCGGTAAGTTCCTCGGGTTCATGGTCTCGAATCAAGGAATCGAGATCAATCCTGACAAAATCAAGGCTTTCGAGGACATTTCTGTTATCGATAGCGTAAAGGCCGTGCAAAGGCTAACCGTGCGCATTTGTAAGGCCCCGAAAAATTTTGCTAAGTAAACTAGGATTTCGTGGTGCCACGTAGGCTAATTATAATAATTTATGTGCTATTAACATGGTGTACATCAATTGGATTTGGTAAATATGTGTATATGTCTTATGGTAAGTAATTTGGGGTCCAAGGAAAGGCCTAAGTCTAAGGAAAATTGGAAAAGTTCATAGTAGGCTAAGATTCCAAAGGTACTTGCATAAGTCCCCACTTTGAACAAGCACATATAAATATGTATAAGGTTTTATATGATGAATAACATATCAAATGAAAGATCTTCGAGTCTAGTTTCCAACGCTTCAAGCCGTTCATCATTTTGACATTTCTACACAAAGTTATGACTAATTTACCAAAGACTGGAAAAATGCGATCCTGTGTCGGATATGCGATCGCGAAAACCATTATGCGGTCCGCATACTTGATTTGCTATCGCAAATCTGGTCGCAAACTGGACCAGTGTAGCCCAGTTTTGAGCACCAAGTTTTGCGATGCGTTTGCGGCCAGCATACCCATTCTGCGGTCCATTTTGCGACCTCAGACCCGCATTCAGAGGGTTAATCTTCCTATTTTTATAACCCGACCCCATTTTAATATATAGTCTTTGAGGCTTCATTTGGGGTCATTTTTCCACTGATTTTAGAAAGAGTTGAGAGCATTTTAGATAGATAAGGAGGAACCCAACATTCAATCATCCAATCTTTCATCAACCTTCAAGAATCAAAGAACCCAATCACAAGTTCTTCATCTAAGAGGTACGATTGTATACATTAGGCTTTAATTTTGAGTTTGGGGTATAAGATGGGGTATTGAGGTATGATTCTTGGGTGTAATACTATTATGTATACATGCATGTACAAATTAGGTTTGTGAATAGATTTTTGAACATAAATAAGTAAAGATTGGGTTGAGGGATGAAGGAAACCTTGTAAAAGAGATTTGAAATCAAGATGCTCAACTAGTATTTGATAAAATGCTCAAATGAGCTGAAACCATGAATACCTTCCTAATTTGTGTTCAATTTTGTTATGTCTCAAAGTAGATTGGGATTGCTAGAATTTTCGGAACGTTGTAGTAACTTAAGGAAAGCTTAAACAAGGTATGTATGGCTAAAACCCCGTCTTTTAGAAATTGAGCTCTATCGATGCTTGTGCAAATGTGGTAACACTCAACTTTGGATTCTTGCTTTGATTGATACTTTACATGAATTGGTGTTGTGACCCTATATTTGTGAAAGATGCATTGCTATGTGATCAATGTGCTATTCTTGATAACTTAAAAAGGGTGCAAGGAATATGAATCCGGTATTGAAATGCTAAGACCTTAAATTGAGATTGGAGCTGCATATATTGTGCCATCTATGTGAAGTCTCATCTATGCTTACAATTTCTAATTATTCTTGTGTGCACCTACTGTTCTAAATGGCGAAGCTAATATTGAAATTGGGAACGATGTAAAATGCGGCCTAGTGCCAAGAATGATGTGATAAGTTGTAGCCCCAAGTGCCTATGAAATGATATGTGTGAAACGAAATGGCTAATGAGAAGGGAACAATGCCTTGGTAAGGCGGCCTAGCCGATCGGGCTGAGATCGGACTCCGCACATGATAGCAGTGGTCTTGTGAATGAATTCCAGAAAAAAGGGAAAATGACATTGTGATTGAAGCGTATGCCTCAAATGAGGCAACCTAGCCGATCGGGTCGAGATCGGACTCCGCTCAAGATAGCGGTGGTATTGTGAACAAATGATGAATAGTGTGAAATGCCCCAAACTAAAAGCTATGGAAAATGATGTGAAAATGCATGATTCTTTTATTTAATAATGTTGTGATCATTTAAAGTGTTTGAGTTGTACTTGTGATTTCATTATTATTGTATAAAAGTTCTTTCTAACTAGATGGTGTTTAGTTATACATACTAGTGCTATTCGATGGCACTAACGTCTCTTTCGCCGGGGGCGCTACGTCTTTAAATGGGTGTAGGTGTTTCTATAGCAGGCAGTGTTGGTCGCACCTAGTGCCGGCATTTATATATTACATTACTCTTCAGTTATGTTTAGAGGCTCCGTAGACATGTTGTGGATAGTGTCGGATATTGGAATTAAAGTTGAAACATTGATGTTTGGCAAAGATTTTTAAAACTTGTAATATTTTGATATTTATGATTTAAGCTGCTAATGGAAATGAAATGGAATTGTTAATAAAATACTTACTAAGTATGATTAATGGAGTCCATCTCCAATTTAATCACGAGTTGGGTTGGGTAGGATGAAACCTAACAGGCTTGCTCAGTCGGGCTTACTCGGTTGAGCGCCGGTCGCGTTCCTCGGATTTTGGGGCGTGACAAACTTGGTATCAGAGCCTAAGGTTTTAAAGTGTCCTAGGATGTCTCGGAGCCGTGTCTAGTAGAGTCCTTCTTATCGGTGTGTATTCGACCACATCAATAAGTTGGAGGCTATTCGGACATTTAGGAATTTCACTCTTCTTTGATACTCCAAGATTGTGCAGTAGAGCTCAAGATAGGGAGCTAATTTGCATTCTCTGTCTTAATCTTAAGATGAGTAATTCATGATTTTGGAAGCAGTAAGAATGGAATGCCCCCACCATTGAATATGAGAGAGATTGCCCAAGAATGTGTTAGGAGAATATATGGAGCCATAGAGGGAGGTATTGGTAGAACTTCTTACTAAGGGGAGTACCCTTGTTCCTATTAATGTCTCTGCACCACCAGATCATGTAGTATATCAATATGTTACCTACGTACGTTAGGGATGTGGAGTCGAGGAGTATCGATTAAGCTATTGCCCTACCAACCTAACGTCATTAGGTGAGTCAAATCAAAATTTTTACTCATTGTATATGTACATCCATATTGAAGAATTCTCATAAACATGGTCTTAACAAGGTGTTGAATAACAAAACATTGCAAGTATCGACTCTTTGAACGAGACGCATTATTCGTGAATCCACTCTATTACAAATTCTCTTATTTACATCCTCTTGTGGAATTAAGTTCTATAAATACATCCTTTGTGACGACCCGACCCGTCGTCTCATGAGTTGCAGCTCCGTTTCCTTCATTTTATGCTTCTTCATGTTTCATTATCAGTATTTGGTGTGTTACAGTTGATTTGGATTGGTTTTGGTAGAAAATGAGACACTTAGTCTCTTTTAAAAAGGCTTAAGTTGGAAAAGTCAACCTTTCGGTGATTCGGTTAGCTTCGGGGGGATGATTTGTGACTTAGGAGTGTGATCAGAAGTGATTTTGGAGGTCCGGTGTAGAATTTGGCTTGAATTGGCAAAGTTAGCATTTTGGCGATATCTGGTTGATAGGTGAGATTTTGATCCGAGGGTCGGAATGGAATTCTGAGAGTTGATGTAGCTTTGCCATGTGATTTGGGATGTGCGTACAAAATTTCATGTCATTCGGAGGTGGTTTGGTTGGGTTTTTGATCGAATGCGTGTTTCAGAAGTTTTTGGAAAACTTAGGCTTGAATTCCATGTGAATTGATGGTTTTGATGTTGATTGAGGTGTGTTGTTGATTGGAACAAGTTTGAATGATGTTATGGGTTATGTTGGCATGTTTGGGTGAGGTCCCGAGGTCCTCGGGTGAGTTTCGGATGGTTAAACGAACCTTTTCGGACTTGGAGAATTGCAGAAATTTCTGCTGGTTTCAGTTCAGATGTTCTTCTATGCGATCGCGTGGTTGTGAATGCGATCGCATAGGGCTTTTTGGGGCAGCATGATTTTTGGTTCTATGCGATCGCGTATATGGGATTGTGATCGCATAGGCTTGTGTGGTGTGCCTTCGCGATCGCGTGAGCGGGTGTGCGATCGCATTGAGTTAAGGGGCAGAGCATCGCGTTCGCATGGTATTCATTGCGATCGCATAGAGTAATTTTGAGGCCTGGAGGATTTGTGCATCGCGATCGCGGGCCTGGGGCCGCGATCGCATAGAGGAAAGTATCAGCTGGGCAGAATGTTTTAAAGTGTTCTTGTTCGCGATTTTGGGTCTATTTTCACCCATGGCTGCCCGTTTTTGGAGATTTTAGAAGGAAATTGAAGAGGGATTCAAGGAGAATCGATTGGAGGTAAGATTTTTGAACTTGAAGCTCGTTCTTATTGTGAAATTCATCTAGAAATTCATGGAAATTAAGCCTAAAATTGAAGAACTAGGGCTTGAGAATTTGAAAATTGATTTGGGCATTTGATAGGCCATTTGAGCTAGGATTTGAGAGTTCTTGGTATGTATGAACTCGTGGCGAGATAAAGAATCCGGTGATGATAATTTCATGATTTTTCGAGAAGTGGGCGCGGGGCTTGGGTTTTGCTAATTTCGAGATTCTTGATATTTATCGATTGTTTTCGGTTGGGTATTGTTCCCTTAGAATATTGTGATGTATTCGCTCTGATTTTCGTTAGATTCGACGCGCGTGAAGGCCGGTTTGAGGGGCAAAGGCGTCGCGAGCTAGAGATTTCACCCGTTCGAGGTGAGTAATGATTGTAAATGATATCCTGAAGGTTTGAAACACCGGATTGCACATCGTAGTGCTATATTGAGGTGACTTGCACGCCGGATAGTGGGCGTGGGGTAGAGCACCGCTGGGGATTTTGACTTGGTTCGTCCCGATTGATTAATTTACCGCGTATTTGACTGGAATTTACTTGTTACCACTTTTGTTTGGGCTGATTGCCGTATTTGGGCTTCGTGCCAGTTGTTTGAACCCTTCGGGGATTATTTTCACTGTTTTCCTCACTGTTTGACTTATTACTTGAACTCAGTCATACTGTTTCTCCACTACTTTACAACTCAGCCACTTTTACTCAGATTGAGTCTTAAAAGATAATTTAAATGATAATTTGGGCTGAGGACTACCGTTTTACTACTGCCCGAGGGGCTTGTGATGATATTCTGACTGAGTGTGGCCGAGGGCCAGATGTGAGGATACACTGAGGGATGTGAGGTCGAGGGCCTGGATGTGAGGATTATTATATGGATCGGACTGCACGCCGCAGTAGTATATTATATGGATCGGACTGCACGCCGCAGTAGTATATCATATGGATCGGACTGCACGCCGCAGTAGTATATTATATGGATCCGACTGCACGCTGCAGTATGTACATATTGGATCGGACTGCACGCCGCAGTGATATAGCGCTTGGGCTGTAGGAGCCCCTCCGTAGTCTGCACCCCCATAGTGAGCGCGGGTACCCATATGGATCGGGCTGCACGCCACAACGAGCTATGGATCGGTCTGCACGCCGCAACGATATGTGGATCGGGCTGCACGCCGCATCGGTTATTATGCGATGCTGTTTCTGAGAGTGACCTGAGAGAGAGAGAGCCCGAGGGGCCGAGAGTGTTGTTGAGAGTGAGCCCGTGGGGCTGGTTCAGTTTGTGATATTGCCCGAGGGGCGAGCTTTTATGTGCTCATTTTGCATACTTCTTGCCTTTTTCCTGTTATACTGTGGTATTTATGCCCGAGGGGCGGATTCTGTATGCTAATCAGCACTAACTATTTTGAAACCGTTTTCGTAACTATTGAAAAGATCATTTTCAAAAGAGATTTGAACTGATTTCTAAAGATTTCACTGATTTCACTATTTTCTCAGAAATTGTACCCGGTTTCTGTATAGCATGTTGGTTGCTTTACGTGATTTCTTGCTGCTCAGTTATTATTAACTTTTATTACTCACTGAGTTGGAGTACTCACTTTACTCCCTGCACCTCGCGTGCAGATGTAGGTATTATTCACCCGGTAGCGGGTTTGAGCTGGTTGAAGGTATTGTTATTGTAGCTGAGCAGAGTGACCGCCAGCGTTCGCGGCACCGGATTACTTCCTTTGGTTCTAAATTTTATTTTGTATATTATTGGCCCTGTAGTGGTATTTAAACTTCCCTAGATGCTCGTGACTTGTGACACCCCGATCGTGCTGTATTGTGTTGTAATTACATTAATTAATATCATTAATTCATATTCGAACTGTTATATAACTGATTAACTGCTTTAAAGTGGTGTTCTGCAATGGTCTGGCTGGCCTTGTCTTCACGAGAGGCGCCATCACGACCGGAGCGGGGTTTGGGTCGTGACAAGGTAGTATCAGAGCCTAGGTTACTAGGTCTCACGAGTCATGAGCAGGTTTAGTAGAGTCTCGCGGATCGGTACGGAGACATCTATATTTATCCTCGAGAGGCTGCAGAACCTTTAGGAAAAACTTCACCTCCTTGAATTCCTATCGTGCGTCCTTGATTCAGCTTGAAAAGAAACTCTTGAAATCCCTTCCACGCGTTCGTGAGCGCGCATGAGCGCTCAGTATCAGATGTGCCTTGATGGCTTGTGATTCTCCGATCAAGGGGCGAGATTTAATCTCCGTGAGTTCCTGTTGGGCCAGTCTGGAGGACTTGAGGCCGGATCTTTGCCTACGGCTTGAGCACCGTGGTGCTGATTGTGTGAGCAGGTGTTTCGAACTTATATATTCGGTATTATCCCTATTAGCCGGAATGGCGGTTGGATATCCATGTGATGAGTATGATAGTACTGCGAGATGTATCCATATGATTTGGCAGTGACGAAGAAATCTCCTGGATAATAGATGAACTGTCAAGTGATTCGTGTCCTATTGTGATTTGATGTGTAGCCCGAATTATGGGCGCGTGAAGAATATCTTCGTATCTCCTAGTTGGGGAGTGAAGTGCATTACATGTGGCGGTATGAGTTCAGACTCAGGAAGACTAAATGACTGTGTAACGTATATGATGGTGGAAGGTATGCTGAAATGCTAAATTGAGACGAAGCAGGTGGGTTATCTCCTGCGGAGTGTTCTTAAGTGGTATGATCCTTATGTGTATGTTAGAAGATCTCATGTGTAATTGAAGGGTACGTATTGAAATTTGAAAAAATTCGGGTCGCTTAAGAGAGTGGACTCAACTGATGTGGAGATGAATGTGAGATTTGCAGAGGATTACAGTACTAGATGATCTGCGTTTTCACAAACTTGTAAATGATTGAGTTTAATCTCACTATGGTATTGTGGCATCATTAGAGTAAAAGTGTTATGAGTTGTTGAGTGTGTCTTGATATATGGCTTCGAGCCAAGTTGGGGAGGTTGCTGTTGATTAGCTGATCGCACGGTTATGTGCTATGTTGGTTCCGTTTCGAGGTATGCTGGCGGATCAGTCCTGGTTGCAGAAATTGAGCCGAGGATGGCACGAGTGAAGCAAAATTTTGACAAAGGTTATATGGTGCTTCGTAGATGTGTGAAAATAATATAATGTCTTGAGCTCTTGTTGATAAAGAATGCTCAGTGTATAGAGAAGGAAGATGTTTGTTTGTATTGGGATGAGATCATATCCTGCGATGTCAGAGTGCTAATGAGGCACGGGTGGTTATGTCCGTTTGATCAGGTAAATTGCAGTTCGAATAAGGATTAAATGACTCTCGAGAATGGTTTTAATGTGTTCAAGATTCTACATATAGCAATCAGGTGTCTTAAGGTTGTGTATGTGGGTAGAGACTGTGTTTTCTTGGAAAAGGGTCAAGACTTGTGGTATTTTTATGTTGATTATGGGATCCTATGTATCGGTATCTGGAAAGTAATAGTAACGAAGTCAGATTCGCAGGAAATTCTTCAAGTAAAGTATTCTGGAATGTGGTATTTCTGGGAACATTGAGAGAGTATGCAGTGGCTTATGGGTCTTAGACAGTGTGGTCTTATGCTTGGGTCTCGTGTGGTGAGCCTGGGTAGAGGCATTGTGGTGCTACAACAAGAGAGGATATCAAGTTGAAAATGAATCAGAAGGAAATCTAGATAAATGAAGTAGCTTGTTAGTGGACCGAATCGGTATGGTAGAGATATGATTAATTCTTCGTATGTGTTCAAGGTAATGAGCCCTTACAGGTATAGTGCAGCAAAGCTGTTGAGCCGTGACAGCTTGCTTAGCTTGGTTTGGGTAGAAGGATTCAGTCTTGGCAGTTTAGCTTGTACAAATGGAGTTGGGAGAGAGTCCTTGTTGGGTTTTACCGTGGTTTGGAGATGTATATATCTTTCTTCAGGCATGCGAAGCGTAGGATGTGTGATTATTTTCTTCCAAATGGGATCAGCGGAAGTTCTTTACCAGATGAGTTACAGTTCGGTTCTGAAAAGAAGTTCATAAAATTCTTGGGCAACGAGTAGCCTCAGGTAATCAAGGAAATGGTACTGCTAATTCGTGATTTGAGTATGTTCAGACCGTTTCTTATTGGTGCGCAAATTATGCAAGTTGTGGTTTGAGGTGTCATATCACCAGAGTGGTTTGTTGGATTCAAGGTGATCGTTGGGGTCACTAATGAATACGAACATACTTGATTCTAGCTTGTTGGAAGGATAATATCGAGGTTCGGCTCGGAAATCTGTTGTGGTATTAGTCAAAGGGGAGTGGCTTCATGAATGGTTGATCTGAGAAATGGTTATGGTTTGCTGCGTGTGTCATTTATCGTTGGCAGTATATGAAAGTGTTGGAATAAGACTTTAGCTAATAAGGGATTTTCTAGCGGTATTTGGTGGTTGTGGGCTACTGCTGTGAATAGAAGTTATCGTTTCGAGTGCTTGGATTATGTGGTATATCATATGATTGCACCCGAGGTTGCAGATATGGGTTATTACAGCTGGTTCGGGACTATTCAAAGTATAGTTGTGAGGTTTTGATCATATTGATGGTTTCAGAAGTGAAAAGGTAGATCTATGATTTATGGGCTAGACTGGATTGTGTAATTTCGGTTTAAATGTGTTATCGGACCTATATGAGATAGGGTGACGTGGGATCACCCCCGGGTATATGCTTGGTAAAGTTATTCAGCTATTGGTTGGCTTCTAGGACAACTCTGGGTACGCTCGAGGACGAGCGTTTGTTTAAGTTGGGGAGGATGTGACGACCCTCATGAGTTGCCGCTCCGTTTCCCCCATTTTATGCTTCTTCATGTTTCATTGTCAATATTTGGTGTGTTAGAGTTGATTTGGATTTGTTTTGGTATAAAATGAGACACTTAGTCTCTTTTAAGAAGGCTTAAGTTGGAAAAGTCAACCGGACGTTGACTTATGATTTATAGGGCTCGGATGTGATTTCCGGTGATTCGGTTAGCTTCGGGGGATGATTTGTGACTTAGGAGTGTGATCGGAAGTGATTTTGGAGGTCCGGTGTAGAATTTGGCTTGAATTGGCAAAGTTAGCATTTTGGCGATATCCGGTTGATAGGTGAGATTTTGATCCGAGGGTCGGAATGGAATTCCGAGAGTTGCTGTTGCTTCGCCATGTGATTTGGGATGTGCGTGCAAAATTTCATGTCATTCGGAGGTGGTTTGGTTGGGTTTTTGATCGAATGCGTGTTTCGGAAGTTTTTGGAAAACTTAGGCTTGAATTCGATGTGAATTGATGGTTTTGATGTTGATTGGAACAAGTTTGAATGATGTTATGGGTTATGTTGGCATGTTTGGGTGAGGTCCCGAGGGCCTCGGGTGAGTTTCGGATGGTTAAACGAACCTTTTCGGACTTGGAGAATTGCAGAAATTTCTGCTGGTGTTCATTTCAGATGTTCTTCTATGCGATCGCGTGGTTGTGAATGCGATCGCATAGGGCTTTATGGGGCAGCATGATTTTTGGTTCTACGCGATCGCGTATATGGGATTGCGATCGCATAGGCTTGTGTGGTTTGCCTTCGCGATCTCGTGAGCGGGTGTGCGATCGCATTGAGTTAAGGGGCAGAGCATCGCGTTCGCATGGTATTCATTGCGATCACATAGAGTAATTTTGAGGCCTGGAGGACTTGTGCTTCGCGATCGCGGGCCTGGGGCCGCGATCGCATAGAGGAAAGTATCAGCTGGGCAAAATGTTTTAAAGTCTTCTTGTTCGCGATTTTGGGTCTATTTTCACCCATGGCTGCCCGTTTTTGGAGATTTTTGAAGGAAATTGAAGAGGGATTCAAGGAGAATCGATTGGAGGTAAGATTTTTGAACTTGAAGCTCGTTCTTATTGTGAAATTCATCTAGAAATTCATGGAAATTAAGCCTAAAATAGAAGAACTAGGGCTTGAGAATTTGAAAATTGATTTGGGCATTTGATAGGCCATTTGAGCTCGGATTTGAGAGTTCTTGGTATGTACGAACTCGTGGCGAGATAAGGAATCCGGTGATGATAATTTCCTGATTTTTTGAGAAGTGGGCCTGGGGCTCGGGTTTCGCTAATTTCGAGATTCTTGATATTTTTTTGATTGTTTTCGATTGGGTATTGTTCCCTTACAATATTGTGATGTATTCACTCTGATTTTGGTTAGATTCGACGCGCGTGAAGGCCGGTTTGAGGGGCAAAGGCGTCGCGAGCTAGAGATTTCACCCGTTCGAGGTGAGTAATGATTGTAAATGATATCCTGAGGGTTTGAAACCTCGGATTGCACATCGTAGTGCTATATTGAGGTGACTTGGCGCCGGATAGTGGGCGTGGGGTAGAACACCGCTGGGGATTGTGACTTGGTCCGTCCTGATTGATTAATTTACCGCGTATTTGACTGGAATTTATTTGTTATCACTTTTGTTTGGGCTGATTGCCGTATTTGGGCTTCGTGCCAGTTGTTTGAACCCTTCGGGGATTATTTTCACTGTTTTCCTCACTGTTTTGACTTATTACTTGAACTCAGTCATACTGTTTCTCCACTACTTTACAACTCAGCCACTTTTACTCGGATTGAGTCTTAAAAGATAATTTAAATGATAATTTGGGCTGAGGACTACCGTTTTACTACTGCCCGAGGGGCCTGTGATGATATTCTGACTGAGTGTGGCCGAGGGCCAGATGTGAGGATACACTGAGGGATGTGAGGCCGAGGGCCTGGATGTGAGGATTATTATATGGATCGGACTGCACGCCGCAGTAGTATATTATATGGATCGGACTGCACGCCGCAGTAGTATATTATATGGATCGGACTGTATGCCGCAGTATGTACATATTGGATCGGACTGCACGCCGCAGTGATATAGCGCTTGGGCTGTAGGAGCCCCTCTGGAGTCTGCACCCCCACAGTGAGCGCGGGTACCCATATAGATCGGGCTGCACGCCGCAGCAAGCTATGGATCGGTCTGCATGCCGCAGCGATATGTGGATCGGGCTGCACGCTGCATCGGTTATTATGTGATACTGTTTCTGAGCGTGACCTGAGAGAGAGAGAGCCCGAGGGGCCGAGAGTGTGGTTGAGAGTGAACCCGTGGGGTTGGTTCAGTTTGAGATATTGCCCGAGGGGCGAGCTTTTATGTGCTCATTTTGCATACTTCTTACCTTTTTCCTGTTATACTGTGGTATTTGTGCCCGAGGGGCGGATTCTCTGTGCTAATCAGCACTAACTATTTTGAAACCGTTTTCGTAACTGTTGNGAGGTGCTGATCGTGTGAGCAGGTGATTTGAACTTATATGTTCGGTATTGTCCCTATTAGCCGGAATGGCGGCTGGATATCCATGTGATGAGTATGTTAGTTCTGAGAGATGTATCTATGTGACTTGATAGTGACAAAGAAGTCTGCTGGATAATAGATGAACTGTTAAGTGTTCGATTCCTATTGTGATTTGATGTGTAGCCCGAGTTATGGGCGCGTGAAGAATATTTTCGTGCCTCCAAGTTGAGGAGTAAAGTGCAAGACATGCGGCGGTATGAGTTCAGACCCAGGAAGATTAAATGACAGGGTAATGTGTATGACGGTGGAAGGTATACAGGAACACTAAATTGAGGTGAAGCAGGTGGGCTATCTCCTGCAGAGTGTTCTTCAGTGGTATGATCCTTATGCGTATGTTAGAAGATCTCATGTGTAATGGAAGGGTACGTGTTGAAATTTGAAAAATTCGGGTCGCTTAAGAGAGTGGACTCAACTGATAATGCGAGATTTGCAGAGGATTACAGTACTAGATGATTTGTGTTTTCACAAACTTGTACATGATTTGAGTTTAATCTCCCTATGGCATTGTGGCATCATTAGAGTAAAAGTGATATGAGTTGTTAAGTGTGTCTTGATATGTGGCTTCGAGCCAAGTTGGGGAGTTTGCTATTAATTAGCTAATTGTACGGACATGTGCTATGCTGGCTTCAGTTGGAGCGTGCGGGTGAGTCAGTTATGACTAGAGTAAAAGAAAAATTTTGACAAAGGTTATATTATGTTCCATAGGGTATGAGAATCACGAAATGTCTAGAGTTATTGTTGGTATAGAATGCTCGGTGCATAGAGCAGGAAATTGCTTGGTTGTATTGGAATGAGGATCTCATTTTGCGGTATCGGAGTGCCAATAAGGCACGAGTGGTTCTGTTCGTTAAGTCAGGTAATTTGCAGTTTGAATAAGAGTGAATGACTCTCGAGAATGGTTTTATTGTGATCAAGATTCTACATGTAACAATCAGGTGTCTTAAGGTTGTGTATGTGGTCAGAGACTGTGTTTTCATCGGAAAGGTCAAGACTTGTGGTATTTTATGCTAATTAAGGGATTCTATGTATCAGTATCTGGAAAGTAAAGGTAACGAATTTAGATTCGCAGGAAGTTCTTCAGAGTAAAGTATTCTGGAATGTGGTATTTCTGGGAATATTGAGAGAGTGTTCAGTGGCTTATGGGTCTTAGACAGTGTGGTCTGGTGCTTGGGTCTCGTGTAGTGAGCCTGGGTTGAGGCATTGTGGTGCTACAGCAAGAGGGAATATCAAGTTGATGATGAATCAGAAGGGAAGTTAGATAGATGGAATGACTTGATAGTAGACCGAATCGGTATGGTAAGGATATGATTAATTCCTTGTATGTGTTCGAGGTGATGAGCCCTTGCAAGTATTTTTCAGCAATGCTCTTGGAGTTCGATGGCTTGCTTAGCTTGGTCGAGTTAGAAGGATTCGGTCATGGCAGGTCTGATTCGTGAAAAGGGAAATCAGAGAGTTCTTGATGGTTTCTACCGCGGTTTGGAGGTGTATATTTTCTATGGGCATGCGGAGCATGGAATGTGTAATGATTTTTCTTCTAGATGGGATCGATGTGAGTTCTTGACTAGTTGAGTGAGTAGATGTCTGTGGCTCGGAAAGGGAGATAAAGGTTTTCTTGCTATCCTTGGATGGTATGGTATACGCAGTATGTGGTGGAGGATTGAGATTTGCGTGTTCGAGGTTTCAGTTCAGTTTTGAAAGGAAGTTCATAAAACTCTCAGGCAACGGGTAGCCTCAGATAATCAAGGAAAATGATACTGCTAATTGGAAGTGATTTGACGAGAGTATACGTCTCAGAAAAAGGTAATGTGATTAAATTGATGATACTTCGGTAGTATTGCGGTGCTTTATTGTTAGGTCAATTGCCGATATCTGAGTTTGTGTGATGGCACAGGGGAATTTTAGAATATCTTTCGTGGAATGATTGGGTACTTGAGGTGTAATATATATTCATACGGCGGAATTTGGGATCAGGTATGGTGATTCGTGTGCTATATGGAGTTGGAGACTGGGAGTTCTCAGGTACAGACTATGTAGTGGTTGTGGATCGTGTGTATCGGCACCGTTTAGCGGCTATTGGGATTTGGAGGCCCGAGTGAATCTTTCTTCGCTTGGCATGTTAGATTTTGGATGTGATGTTGAAATTCAGACTGGTTGTCTTGGTGTTAGGTGATTCTGAACTATTGCGCTATGGGCTATGCCGGAAATGCCACAGGTTGAGTGGCGAGGTTATCGGATTATGTCCTAGCAGAGTGGTTCGTATTCCAAAGACCAGCGGACGGCTGGGAAGGACTGCTTTTCTTAATTGGGCCTTCGTGATGGATGTCAGTGCAGAGGTTTCTACCATTGATTCAGTTCCGGTATTGAGGGGCTTTTTCGGATGCGTTTCTTGTGGCCGGGCATGTCGCCGGGCGAGATTGTGGATTTTGGTATTGATTTGTTGCCGGGCACCGTATCGTACGACTCCGACAGGAGTTATAGTAGTGGAAGGAGCAACTTCAGGCTTCTTGGTATTGAGTTCGTTGGCAGGCCGATGTGGCTACGTATTTAGCTTGAGTTAGCTTGGTTGGCCCCGAGTTGTATTGTTGAGGGATAGGTTGATTAGATCGTTATTGAACTTGTTAGTGATCTGGGGAGATCTATGAGTTTCTTTTCTGTGTTGTGAGACGTTATGATTTGTTGGATATGGGCACATATGGTGCGGTTCTATTGAGGATTCATAGAGAAAGTCGAGCGGGAAGAGTAATTGAGTGTTGCTTGGTAAATGGAGTATTAGTTATGACCTATCGGGTTGCGTGTCGTATGTTATTTGTTTCACCGTGGGTGTAATGAATTGCTTTGGTTTCATACATCAAATTGTGCGTGGCTGTCGATTTTGAGCAAAGCGACTTGAGGTGTTTCATGTGTAACAGTGTTGGATGAGATCGCGCATTGTGGCGAGGCCACGCGGGGGTATGACCCTTCGGGGTAGATTTAGGTATTCTATTTCTATGATGTGAGACGGGGTCTCAGCCTTGTGTGGTAATGGTACTGATGAGCTTGAGGTACAGCTCTTTCGTTTGAGTCATTTGTCATGATTTGAGTATGTTCAGACCGTTTCTTATTGGTGCGTGTATTAGGCAAGTTGTGGCTTAGGCCTGTGTTGAGGTGTCATATCACCAGAGTGGTGTGTTGGATTCGAGGTGATCGTTGGAGTCATTAATGAATACGAACAAATTTGATTTCAGCTTGTTAGAAGGATAATGTCGAGGTTCGGCCCGGAAATCTGTTATGGTATTAGTCAAAGGGGTAGTGGCTTCATGAATGGTTGATCTGAGAAATGGTTACGGTTCATCGCGTGTTTCATTTATCGTTGGCAGTATATGAAAGTGTTGGAATAAGACTTTAGCTAATAACAGGTTTTCTATCGGTATTTGGTTATTGTGGGCAACTGCTGTGAATAGAGGCTATCATTTCGAGTGTTTGGATTATGTGGTATATTAAATGGTCTCACCTGAGGTTGCAGGTATGGGTTATTACAGGTGGTTCGGGTTTATTCTGAATATGGACGTGAGGTTCTGATCTTGTGTATGATTTCGGAAAGTGCAATGTGGTTCTACGGTTTATGGTCTAGATGGGTTGTGAGATTTCAGCTATGTTGTGTTATCGGACCTATGCGAGATAGGGTGACGTGGGATCACCCCAGGTATATGCTTGGTAAGGTCATTCAACTATTGGTTGGCTTCTAGGACAACTCTGGGTACGCTCGAGGACGAGCGTTTGTTTAAGTTGGGGAGAATGTGACGACCCGACCCGTCGTCTCATGAGTTACCGCTCCGTTTCCCCCATTTTATGCTTCTTCATGTTTCATTATGAGTATTTGGTGTGTTAGAGTTGATTTGGATTGGTGTTGGTAGAAAATGAGACACTTAGTCTCTTTAAGGAAGGTTTGGATTGGAAAAGTCAACCGGATGTTGACTTACGAGTCAGAAGGTTCGGATGTGATTTCCGGCGATTCGGTTAGCTTTGGGGGAGGATTCGTGACTTAGGGGTGCGATCGGAAGTGATTTTGGAGGTCCGGTGTAGAATTAGGCTTGAATTGGCGAAGTTAGTATTTTGGCGATTTCCGGTTGATAGGTGAGATTTTGATCCGAGGGTCGGAATGGAATTCCGAGAGTTGCTTTAGCTTCGTTAGGTGATTTTCGATATGTGTGCAAAATTTCAGGTCATTCGGAGGTGTTTTGGTCGGGTTTTTGATCGAATGCATGTTTCGCAAGTTTTTGAAGAACTTAGGCTTGAATTCGATGTAATTTGATAGTTTTGGTGTTGTTTTTGGTGTTTTGATGATTGGAGCAAGTTTGAATGATGTTTCAGGACGGGTTGGCATTTTTGGTTGAGGTCCCGGGGGCCTCGGGGTGATTTCGGATGGTCATCGGGATGGATTTTGGAATTTTGAATAGTTGATGGGCTGATATCTGGTATTTCCGCATCTGCGGAAAAAGGGCCGCAGAGGCGGCTCCGCAGATGCGTTGAGGGCGTCGCAGGTGCGAAAGTCTGATTCTAGGAGGACTTCCGCAGAAGCGGATGGTTGTCCGTATATGCGGCGTTCGCAGAAGGGGTTATGGACTGTAGAAGCGGACCTGGAGGCAGCTGTGTAATTCCGCAAAAGCGGGAAAAGAAAAGCAGCAGCGATGACTGCAGAAGCGGTAAATGTATCGCAGAAGCGGAAATGAGGCCTGGGCAGAAGGGTTTAAAATAACATTTCATCCGCGAACCCAAACCCATTTTCCACCATTTTTGAGCATTTTGGGAGCTACTTGGGAGCATTTGAAGAGGGATTCGAAGGAGATTGACTGGAGGTAAGTTTTATGAGTTAAAAACACGATTATATTGTGGAATTATCCTTGAAATTCTTGAGAATTTGGCTAAATTGGAAGAAACTAGGGCCTGGGATTTTAAGGCTTTAAATTGGAATTTGAGGGGCCATTTGTGGCCCGAATTGAGAGTTTTTGGTATGTATAGACTCGTGGCGAGATGAGGAATCCATTGATGTGAATTTTCTGATTTTTCGAGAAGTGGGCCTGAGGCTCGGGTTTTGCTAGTTTTGAGATTTTTGCTATTTTTCGATTGTTTTCGATTAGGTATTGTTCCCTTAGCATATTGTGATATATTCGCTCTGATTTTGGTTAGATTCGACGCGCGTGGAGGCCGATTTTAGGGGCAAAGGCGTCGCGAGCTAGAGATTTCACCGATTCGAGGTGAGTAATGATTGTAAATGATNACTGTTTTCTCAAAGGGTTACACTGTCCTATATAGCACGATGGATTGCTTTACGTGATTTCTTGCTGCTCAGTCATTATTTACTAGTATTACTCACTGAGTTGGAGTACTCACTTTACTCCCTGCACCTCGCGTGCAGATGCAGGTATTTGTTTACCCGGTAGCGGGTTTGAGCTGGTTGAGGATTTTGCTATCGTAGCTGAGCAAGGTGACCGCCAGCGTTCGCGGCACCGAATTTCTTCTTTTGATTCTAAATTTTAATCCATGTATTACAGGCCTTGTAGTCGTATTAAAAATCCTTCTAGATGCTCGTGACTTGTGACACCCCGGTCGGGCTGTATTGGGATGATTCCCTATTATTATCACTTTTCTTCCGCACTTATGGGAATTTTATTAATGGTTTAGACTTATTCATGCTAAGTAATTATTAAAGAGTTATTGGTGTTCTGTTGGCTGGCCTTGTCTTCACGAGAGGCGCCATCACGACCGGGTTTGGAAATTGGGTAGTGACAAGTTGGTATAAGAGCCTAGGTTACTAGGTCTCACGAGTCATGAGCAGGTTTGCCTATGGCTTGAGCACCGAGGTGCTGATCGTGTGAGCAGGTGATTTGAACTTATATGTTCAGTATTGTCCCTATTAGCCGGAATGGCGGCGGGATATCCATGTGATGAGTATGTTAGTACTGCGAGATGTATCTATGTGACTTGATAGTGACGAAGAAGTCTGCTGGATAATAGATGAACTGTTAAGTGTTCGATTCCTATTGTGATTTAATGTGTAGCCCGAGTTATGGGCGCGTGAAGAATATTTTTGTGCCTCCAAGTTGAGGAGTAAAGTGCAATACATGCGGCGGTATGAGTTCAGACCCAGGAAGATTAAATGACTGGGTAACGTGTATGACGATGGAAGTTATGCACGAACACTAAATTGAGGTGAAGCAGGTGGGCTATCTCCTGCGGAGTGTTCTTCAGTGGTATGATCCTTATGCGTATGTTAGAAGATCTCATGTGTAATGGAAGGGTACGTGTTGAAATTTGAAAAATTCGGGTTGCTTAAGAGAGTGGACTCAACTGATAATGCGAGATTTGCAGAGGATTACAGTACTAGATGATCTGTGTTTTCACAAACTTGTACATGATTTGAGTTTAATCTCCCTATGGCACTGTGGCATCATTAGAGTAAAAGTGTTATGAGTTGTTAAGTGTGTCTTGATATGTGGCTTCGAGCCAAGTTGGGGAGTTTGCTATTAATTAGCTAATTGTACGGACATGTGCTATGCTGGCTTCAGTTGGAGCGTGCTGGTGAGTCAGCTATGACTAGAGTAAAAGAAAAATTTTGACAAAGTTTATATTATGTTCCATAGGGTATGAGAATCACGGAATGTCTAGAGTTGTTGGTATAGAATGCTCAGTGCATAGAGCAGGAAATTGCTTGGTTGTATTGGGATGAGGATCTCATTTTGCGGTATCGGAGAGCCAATAAGGCATGAGTGGTTCTGTTCGTTAAGTCAGGTAATTTGCAGTTTGAATAAGAGTGAATGACTCTCGAGAATGGTTTTATTGTGATCAAGATTCTACATGTAACAATCAGGTGTCTTAAGGTTGTGTATGTGGTCAGAGACTGTGTTTTCATCGGAAAGGTCAAGACTTGTGGTATTTTATGCTAATTAAGGGATTCTATGTATCAGTATCTGGAAAGTAAAGGTAACGAATTTAGATTCGCAGGAAGTTCTTCAGAGTAAAGTATTCTGGAATGTGGTATTTCTAGGAACATTGAGAGAGTGTTCAGTGGCTTATGGGTCTTAGACAGTGTGGTCTGGTGCTTAGGTCTCGTGTAGTGAGCCTGGGTTGAGGCATTGTGGTGCTACAGCAAGAGGGAATATCAAGTTGATGATGAATCAGAAGGGAAGTTAGATAGATGGAATGACTTGATACTAGACCGAATCGGTATGGTAAGGATATGATTAATTCCTTGTATGTGTTCGTGGTAATGAGCCCTTGCAAGTATTTTTCAGCAATGCTCTTGGAGTTCGATGGCTTGCTTAGCTTGGTCGAGTTAGAAGGATTCGGTCATGGCAGGTCTAATTTGTGCAAAGGGAAATCGGAGAGTTCTTGATGGTTTCTACCGCGGTTTGGAGGTGTATATTTTCTATGGGCATGCAGAGCATGGAATGTGTAATGATTTTTCTTCTAGATGGGATCAATGAGAGTTCTTGACTAGTTGAGTGAGTAGATGTTTGTGGCTCGGAAAGGGAGATAAAGGTTTTCTTGCTATCCTTAGATGGTATGGTATACGCGGTATGTGGTGGAGGATTGAGATTTGCGTGTTCGAGGTTTCAGTTCAGTTCTGAAAGGAAGTTCATAAAACTCTCAGGCAACGGGTAGCCTCAGATAATCAAGGAAAATGATACTGCTAATTGGAAGTGATTTGACGAGAGTATACGTCTCAGAAAAAGGTAATGTGATTAAACTAATGATACTTTGGTAGTATTGCGGTGCTTTCTTGTTAGGTCAATTGCCGATATCTGAGTTTTGTGTGATGTCACAGGGGAATTTTAGAATATCTTCCGCGGAATGATTGGGTACTTGAGGTGTGATATATATTCATACGGCGGAATTTGGGATCAGGTATGGTGATTCGTGTGCTATATGGAGTTGGAGACTGGGAGTTCTCAGGTACAGACTATGTAGTGGTTGTGGATTATGTGTATCGGCACCGTTTAGCGGCTATTGGGATTTGGAGGCCCGAGTGGATCTTTCTTCGCTTGGAACGTTAGATTTTGGATGTGATGTTGAAATTCAGACTGCTTGTCTTGGTGTTAGGTGATTCTGAACTATTGCGCTATGGGCTATGCCGGAAATGCCACGGGTTGAGTGGCAAGGTGCATTGGATTATGTCCTAGCAGAGTGGTTTGTATTCCAAAGACCAGTGGACGGCTGGGAAGGACTGCTTTTCTTAATTGGGCCTTCGTGACGGATGTCAGTGCAGAGGTTTCTACCATTGATTCAGTTCCGGTATTAAGGGACTTTTTCGGATGCGTTTCTTGTGGCCGGGCATGTCGCCGGGCGAGATTGTGGATTTCGGTATTGATTTGGTGCTGGGCACCGTATCGTGCGGCTCCGGTAGGAGTTATAGCAGTGGAAGGAGCAACTTCAGGCTTCTTGGTATTGAGTTCGTTGGCAGGCCGATGTGGCTACGTATTTAGCTTGAGTTAGCTTGGTTGGCCCCGAGTTGTATTGTTGAGGGATAGGTTGATTCGATCGTTATTGAACTTGTTAGTGATCTGGGGAGATCTATGAGTTGCTTTTCTGTGCTGTGTGACATTATGATTTGTTTGATATGGGCACATGTGGTGCGGTTCTATTGAGGATTCATAGAGAAAGTCGAGCGGGAAGAGTAATTGAGTGTTGCTTGGTAAATGGAGTATTGGTTATGACCTATCGGGTTACGTGTCGTATGTTGTTTGTTTCACCGTGGGTGTAATGAATTGCTTTGGTTTCAGACATCAAATTGTGTGTGACTATCGATTTTGAGCATAGCGACTTGAGGTGTTTCATGTGCAACAGTGTTGGATGGGATCACGCATTGTGGTGAGGCCACGCGGGGGTATGGCCCTTCGGGGTAGATTCAGGTATTCTATTTCTATGATGTGAGACGGGGTCTCAGCCTTGTGTGGTAATGGTACCGATGAGCTTGAGGTACAGCTCTTTCGTTTGAGTCATTTGTCATGATTTGAGTATGTTCAGACCGTTTCTTATTGGTGCGTGTATTATGCAAGTTGTGGCTTAGGCCTGTGTTGAGGTGTCATATCACCAGAGTGGTGTTTTGGATTCGAGGTGATCGTTGGAGTCATTAATGAATACGAACAGATTTGATTTTAGCTTGTTAGAAGGTTAATGTTGAGGTTCGGCCCGGAAATGTATTGTGGTATTAGTCAAAGGGGTAGTGGCTTCATGAATGGTTGATCTGAGAAATGGTTATGGTTCATCGCGTGTTTCATTTATCGTTGGCAGTATATGAAAGTGTTGGAATAAGACTTTAGCTAATAAGAGGTTTTCTATCGGTATTTGGTTATTGTGGGCAACTGCTGTGAATAGAGGCTATTGTTTTGAGTGTTTAGATTATGTGGTATATCAGATGGTCTCACCTGAGGTTGCAGGTATGGGTTATTACAGCTGGTTCGGGTTTATTCTGAATATGGACGTGAGGTTCTGATCTTGTGTATGATTTCGGAAAGTGCAACGTGGTTCTACGGTTTATGGTCTAGATGGGTTGTGAGATTTCAGCTATATTGTGTTATCGAACCTATGCGAGATAGGGTGACATGGGATCACCCGGGGTATATGCTTGGTAAGGTCATTCATCTATTGGTTGGCTTCTAGGATAACTCTGGGTACGCTCGAGGACGAGCGTTTGTTTAAGTTGGAGGATGTGACGACCCGACCCGTCGTCTCATGAGTTACCGCTCCGTTTCCCCCATTTTATGCTTCTTCATGTTTGATTATCAGTATTTGGTGTGTTAGAGTTGATTTGGATTAGTGTTGGTAGAAAATGAGACACTTAGTCTCTTTAAGGAAGGTTTGGATTGGAAAAGTCAACCGGATGTTGACTTACGAGTCAGAAGGCTCGGATGTGATTTTCGGCGATTCGGTTAGCTTCGGGGGAGGATTCTTGACTTAGGGGTGCGATCGGAAGTGATTTTGGAGGTCCGGTGTAGAATTAGGCTTGAATTGGCGAAGTTAGTATTTTGGCGATTTCCGGTTGATAGGTGAGATTTTGATCCGAGGGTCGGAATGGAATTCCGAGAGTTGCTTTAGCTTCGTTAGGTGATTTTGGATATGTGTGCAAAGTTTCAGGTCATTCGGAGGTGTTTTGGTCGGGTTTTTGATCGAATGCGTGTTTCGGAAGTTTTTGAAGAGCTTAGGCTTGAATTCGACGTAATTTGATAGTTTTGGTGTTGTTTTTGGTGTTTTGATGATTGGAGCAAGTTTGAATGATGTTTTAGAACGGTTTGGCATTTTTGGTTGAGGTCCTGGGGGCCTCGGGGTGATTTCGGATGGTCATCGGGATGGATTTTGGAATTTTGAATAGCTGATGGGCTGATATCTGGTATTTCCGCATCTGCGGAAAAAGGGCCGCAGAGGCGGCTCCGCAGATGCGGTGAGGGCATCGCAGGTGCGAAAGTCTGATTTTGGGAGGACTTCCGCAGAAACGGATGGTTGTCCGCATATGCGGCGTTCGCAGAAGCGGTTATGGACCGCAGAAGCGGACCTAGAAGCAGCTGTGTAATTCCGAAGAAGCGGGAAAAGAACCGCAGAAGAGGTGACCGCAGAAGCGGTAAATATATCGCAGAAGCGGAAATGAGGCCTGGGCAGAAGGGTTTAAAATAACATTTCATCCGCGAACCCAAACCCATTTTCCACCATTTTTGAGCATTTTGGGAGCTACTTGGGAGCATTTGAAGAGGGATTCGAAGGAGATTGACTGGAGGTAAGTTTTATGAGTTAAAAACACGATTATATTGTGGAATTATCCTTGAAATTCTTGAGAATTTGGCTAAATTGGAAGAAACTAGGGCCTGGGATTTTAAGACTTTAAATTGGAATTTGAGGGGCCATTTGTGGCCCGAATTGAGAGTTTTTGGTATGTATAGACTCGTGGGCGAGATTTGAGGAATCCATTCATGTGAATTTTTCTGATTTTTCGAGAAGGGGCCCGGGGCTCGTTGGTTTTGTGCCTAGTTCGAGATTTTTGCTATTTTTTCGATTTTTCGAATTGGGATATTGTTCCCTTAGCATATTGTGGATGTTATCTCGCTCTGAATTTTTGTTAGATTCGACCGCGTGGAGGCCGATTTGAGGGCAAAGATCGCGAGCTTAGAGATTTCACGGTTCGAGGTGAAGTAATGATTGTAAATGATATCCTGAGCGTTTGAAAACCCCGATTTGCCACCCAATAGTGGCATAATTGAGGTGACTTCCACGCCGGATAGAGAGCGTGGGGTAGAGCCACCATTGGGGATTGTGACTTGTCCGTCCCGGTTGTTGATTTACGCGTAAATTGACTGAAAACTTAATTTGATAATTTCATGATTTGGGCTGATTGCCTGTATTTGGGCTTCGTGCCAATTATTTGAATTCTTCAGGGATTGATATCATCAAATTTTCGACATTATATTTTGCATATTCATTTGATCTCGGTCCAAGGTCTTTAACATAGCAGTGTTCGCAAACTCAGCCATCTTTCTTAAGATTTGAAAAAACTTAGAACCTATAATTTATTGACGTTTTGAGCTGAGAACTATTTTTTTAACATTGCCAAGTGGCGTATGTGGCATTTCTGGACTGAGCATGGGATCGGGTGCGCGCACCGCAGCAGTGCTTATATGTGCCATTACTGGACTGAAGCAGGATCAGGCTGCACGCCCGCAGCAGTGTGGTATATTGATTTGAGGCTGGAGCCTGGTTGATTACATTGATCTTGAGGCCTAGGGCCTGGATTGTTTATTTGATATTGAAGGCGAGAGCCCTGGGATGCCACGAGATGGCTTTGATATTGCGCCTTGGGCTGTAGGACCCCTTCCGGAGTCTGTACACACCCCCAGTGACGCGTCGTCGACATTAAATTATGATGGATGGCTCGGCGTGCACCGCGGCATGGGGTTACCGGAGTGTACGTCATATGCATTGCATTGCACATCATGCATTTGTTCCTATTTGTTATATTTGTCATACATTTCAGCACTTCTCATTCACTGGATTCCAATGCTCTTTCTTGACTGCTTACCTGATACCGTGGTGTTATTTGTTAATGGATGTTGTGCCTGAGGGGCTGACTTTGGTGCTGACTTGCACTATCTGTTTCGCATTCATTTGCTTAACTGTTGGAAAAAGATATTTTGAAAAGAAGTTTTAAAACTGAGCCTAGATATTTCTAAAGATTTCACGTTTTCACTGTTTTCTCAAAGGGTTACACTGTCCTATATAGCATGATGGATTACTTTACGTGATTTCTTGCTGCTCAGTTATTATTTACTTTTATTACTCACTGAGTTGGAGTACTCACTTTACTCCCTGCACCTCGCGTGCAGATGCAGGTATTTGTTTACCCGGTAGCGGGTTTGAGCTGGTTGAGGATTTTGCTATCGTAGCTGAGCAAGGTGACCGCCAGCGTTCGCGGCACCGAATTTCTTCTTTTGATTCTAAATTTTAATCCATGTATTACAGGACTTGTAGTCGTATTAAAAATCCTTCTAGATGCTCGTGACTTGTGACACCCCAGTCGGGCTGTGTTGGGATGGTTCCCTGTTATTATCACTTTTCTTCCGCACTTATGGGAATTTTATTAATGGTTTAGACTTATTCATGCTAAGTAATTATTAAAGAGTTATTGGTGTTCTGTTGGCTGGCCTTGTCTTCATGAGAGGCGCCATTATGACCGGGTTTGGAAATTGGGTCGTGACACATGCCTATAAGATTTCTGCATCTCATTTAGCTATCATGTCTATAAGAAACTCAGCATTCTCATTTAGATACCATGACTATAGGGATTCTGCACTTTCATGTAGATATTATGTCTATAGCTTCTGCACACGCACGTAGAGAATATGCCTATAGGTCTTTTCTGATTCTTGCATACTCGCTTTTCACTAGGCAAATGTGTTTATAGGCCTTAAGTAAAACAATGCAAAACATATGTATCATGTTATAGGATTTCTGCACTCTTCTATGTCAATAACAATGTTCTAAGTTGGGAAACACATAGAAAGCATGCCTATAGGGGTTCTAATTCAAATCTGAATAGCCTCACTCGCTTATGAGTCTAAAATTAGCAGTAATAATGCGTTACCAACAGCAGAACTCGTATTTTCTAAAATTCGTTTTTTTTAACTGGGAACTTTCCTTTAAATCAGCATGTAAGCAGTTCATTTTCTTATTTCTGAAATCTGTAGGCATCATGCCTATATGTTTTCGTCTATCACTTAGGCAAGCCTTAGGGTAAAAATTATAAACTGCAACAGTCTTTATTAATTACAACCAGCTGGCAGGTCTAACTCGGACTTCTTATCTGAAAATATGTGATAAATCAGCCTGCTTTAACTTTTAAGTTCAATCAGACCCTAATCAGTACGTGCAAGACATGCTAAACTATATGCTTTCTCTGATCTAAGGAGGGCTGTTTGAGCCTTATGTGTTTGAATGCCTTTCCCATATTTGCTCTATGTGTTTTGATTGTCGCCCTAGAATTTTGTCCTTTTAAAACTATAAAACCTCATACCCTTTCCCTTTAGGATTAGTAGTCCCAAATGTCGCCAGGACTGATAGAATTGGGGCGGGTAATAGCATGCAATAAGTGAAACGAGACCATTCCGCGTTTAATACCTTAACAGGGTGGGAAAGGGTAGATATGGATATGATGACCATGCGATAACACCACGTGTATAAGTGGTTACCGGGTGTTGTGTGGGGTGATCCATATTATTTATAAACCTAGGACCCCCCTCTCTTTTACTTGTTTATTTCATTGTTTATTTTCAAATTTCTCAAACTATTTTTTTCCTCTCAAAATTCATCTTTTCTTTCGTTTCTTTTCACTCCATCTATTTGCAATCTTTATGTGAAAATCCCTTCTTATTTGAAGCCTTATTTGTCTATATGTTATTTGTACGCTAAAGTCACAACAATAGCTTGGCCGGGAACCACACTAGTGGATTCTGAGGGGGTGCCTAACACCTTCCCCTTGGAATAATTTCAAGCCCTTACCCAATCTCTGGTTATCCAAACAAAACTCTTCTTAGTGTCCTAATGCACTTTAATCATTAGGTGGCGACTCTTCACTTCTCTTAAACCCAATTCCCAAAAGAGAACGAGTTGTGCTCCCAAATGTCATAAACCCGATTTCGCGAGGAAAAGGGGGAATCGACACCTTTCCCCCCTTTCCCCTGAGGACAGACTCGAACTCTCATACTCTTACTAAAAACTTGGTTCTTTCACTTTGATTATGTGCTCATTGTTTTAGTTTTGGCAGGCTGAAAGCCAAGGCCAAATTATTCTAGAACTTAACTGATGTGGTATATTTACTTGTTTCTTACTTAACTGGTATGCTCTAATCTATTGCAATTTCATTCTCTATACTTTGCTCGACTAGCATGTTCTAATTCCATGTGTGATTCTGTCATTTCATGTGATTCTATGATCTCATCTAGTCCTATGAATGAAACTGTTAGTTTAAGATTAACTAGTTCGAATAATATGAATCCTTTATAAGTTAGCCTAATGTCTAACTTTGTTTCATTGCACTATTTGTTAATCCTACACTTGTTCTGAACTTAGTATCTCTGTAATACTTTAGCGTGAAGTTGGTTCACTAATCCTAACTCAACAGATTTTTGTATGGTTACTTAATTCATGTGTCTGGCCAACTTAATTGTTCTTCCTGCAACTCTGTGTTCTAAGCCTTGCTTCTTCTGAAATCAAAATGTTTTAAAACCTACCCCCTACCTCTTTATGTACTAATTTTAAAACCCCCACTTTGTGAGCACAGCTCAAGGTCCACATGAGAATCTAGTGTACTCTAACACACTAGAGACTGGTTTTCCAATCTCTTATGAGCTATCTTCTGAATGTATGGTTCTGGTGTGAGCATTGCCCTAGGTCCCTAAGGCCCTTGGGAACTTTGACACACTAGAAACTTGATCCTAATGTGCTACGGATGAATCACTATGTTGTGCCTCAACGTTGTTATGGTCGGAAGGCCTGGTTCCCAGGTTTATTTGGGCCTAATGAAGGCTCCCTATAGTGTCTCATTACTATTATTTCATTTGCTATTCTGGTCTGTAATAATTTCGTAATAATAGATTTGGAGAATATTTAGTAAAACTAGGGGGTTTTCTTATTTCCTTTTGCTAAACTGGGTAGAAATCTTGCCTATAGGGTTCAGTTATGTTGTCAATTTTGTTCATTTGGTAAAACCTATATGAGTTCTACTGTTCTTAGGAAACCTGCCTATAGGATTTTCATTGATAGTGTTAATGTTGTGTGTGCATATTAGAAGTTCTGCTTATAGGGTTAGCATTAAAATGCATATTAGAAATCCTGCTCATAGGACCTATCAGTCCAACAAAATGTGCATTAGCAATCATGCCTATAGGACCTCAATGTTTGATTTGATTGATTTTCTAGCAATCTGCATAATTTCTGCCCATACACAGCTCGTAGAAATCATGCCTATAGGACTTAAGTAAGTACAACAGTTAGAGATCATGCCTATAGGATTAAAAGGGAATATAACCAATCTATGTAAGTTAAAGTCAGTGCTACACCTAGAAATCATGTCTATAGGTCTGTAATCATTAAACTCGTAGAAATCATGCCTGTAGGATTCTATCAATTGATTCTAAATACAATCGGCCTTGGCAATCACTTAGGCAATATACTTGTAGGACTTAATAATTCTGGATTTATAATTGTCACTTACTACCGCCTGAACTGCCCAGACCATGCTAAATAAAATCAGTAGGCAAACAACAGGTTTTAACACTTGCCTTAATGAAATTGTTTCTGTACATCTGTCTTATAGATATCCTGCCTATAGGATTGTTTAAGATCGATAAAGATTGTTAATTAATTACGTGCGTTTGCTATTTATATGCAGAGGTTAGCGTGAACCATTATTTGCTTCATACTTACAAAGTCCTAATATGTTTTGTTTGTCGCTTAGTCTTTTACATTTTTGAGCAACCTAGGTTTGGTCTAGAACTATCCCCAAATAGAGGTCCTAATACCTCTAAGGCCATAGGTATGGGACGGATAGTGCATGCATAGAGATCGAACTACAATCAATTAGAGCGCTTTAGGTAACAACTTAAAGATAGTAATCGAGTAGCAGGAGATGATAGTCCGTGCCCGCTGAATAATATGAGTAACACCTCGACTCGAGGGAGTTACGAAGTATTATTTATGTTGCACGGGGTGATCCTTTAGGCTAAAAAATTTAGGACCCTCCATCCCTATTAAATATTCCTCTCGCTTCTTTAGACTAATTCATAAGTTAAGTACGGTCGGGACCCACCATTGTGGACCTCGAGGGGTGCCTAACACCTTCCCCTTAAGGTAATTTTGATCCCTTACCCGATATCAGGTGATGTAAACTGGTACAACATGAGTTATCTGCTCTAGGTTCCCTAACGCACCTTAATCCGTTAGGTGGCGACTCTTTCAATTCCAATTCCTCACCCTCTCAAAAAGGAGTTGTCCCCGAAATGTCAAAACCTGATTTTGCGAGAAAAAGGGGGCACGACAGCATGGCGACTCTGCTGGGGATATCTTTAGGCTCTTACCATAACAAACTTGTTTGTGAATTAGTCTTTAAGCATGTCTTTATTATTCTGTTAATACTTGCACACCCCTTCCCCTTCCCACTGTATGTGAATTTATTTGCCTATCTTCATTCATGATTTCTCTTCCCTGTTTTATCACTTTTTACAATGGAAACTGACTTGTCTCCTTGTTTTTCTTTCTTAAATATCTTTACAGTTATTAAATACCGCATTTTATCATTATTCATCATGCAAATACTTAGCAACATGTTATTTTCTATTGCATAACTTCATGCTCAACATCATATTTCACTCGTGCGTACTAATACTATAGCGGCACTTGATGAGTGTCCACAATTTTTCTAAAATCACCCTTTAAATACGGAAAGGCTTATTTGCGGTAAAACTAGTCGATCAGCGGTGCAGTCGACGGTTCCATGCCTTTCCCTCTCAAGTTGTCCGCTTGAGGGTACCAGTCTAGACTTTTATGGAAACCTTACTCTGATAATGGCTGTACATGCATCATGATCAAATCTAGCCTGGGTTTATATGCTATCCGCATCATAACCCTCTAAGTAAAACCTTGTCCAAAGTCCACCGGGATTTCTATAATCCCAAAGGGCGCAACCACGATATGTGCATTATTTGGAGAGATGAATGCCGACATGCTAATGTTTAATGTGTAAGTAGTCGAATACGGAGGGGGCAAGGGTCTAACTCTATTTATTTTGCAGAAAATGAGGCACGAAGTCCCCAGGTTCGGCATGGTCCGAAGTATACCACCGCTATTGTTGGATTGGTGGGAAAACCTTTTGCAAAGCGACAAAAACCACGTGAAAAGGGTTCTTGGAAACTTACCCTCCTTATTGGACCTCCAACCAAACATGCTGATCGAGGCTGCTACTATGTTCTGATTGGTGGAGCCAAGAAGGTCCAATATGGAGAAGGTCCCTCCGGGACCAAGTAGATTGGATTTAGCTATTTTTCTAAAACGTTTTGAATGTAATAAGACAAATGCCATTAGTAACTCATTTATTTATTATCGTTTTTTAGCTTTGTCTTATTTATTACGTTAATGAAATGAGGCATTTGTCGCATTAAATCTCTCCAAATCTACTTGTCGCTAGGCTTACCTTGGGCACAACGAGGTTCCCCAAATTAGGACGCGAATTTATCCCACAATACGTGTTTAAATACTGCAAATACTTTTCAGAATCCTTACTGACTTATTTACCTTTTTGCATTTTTTGCTTTATTTTGATTATTCCCATCCCCTAAGGTTGGTTCGCACATACTAGCATCGTCAGCATATCACACCAGATCCAGAGGCCCTCCACCTCTTCCTCCTCCGAGCAATCCAAAAAGCAAAGGAAAAGCTAAGACGGATGATATGAGTGGTATCCAAAAAGAAAATGTTGCGCATGTGGAAAACGTTGAAACTTCAGACGGTCGGAGTACTCCGGCCCAGAATGATTTGGTCCTACGGTTGGAACAGAAAATACTAGAATTGCAAGGAGAACTTGAGCAGGTCTGCAACTTGGCAAACCTCTCCCTCACCCTAAACGTCCCAGATATTAACCAGCAAAATGCTCAAAACCCAGCACCTCCTCAAAACACACCAAACCAATGTCCGCAAAATCCTCCCGCACCCCACCAATACGCAACACCTCCCCAAAATCCTAATCCTCCACACGTACCTACACCTCCTCAACACCAGCATCTCCCAACTTAGTACCCACCAACCACTTACCATACTCCTTAGAATACACCACATCCTATCCCTGACCCACAAAATTCGACTAATGATCACCGCTACATTCAAATCCCCGGCACCCATCAAAATAATCCCATATACGTAGAAACCTTACCCCACTCCGCTCAACCAATCTCATATGCACCAGAATCCGCCGAGAAGGACCTGCTCATTACGAACATGGCGGAGGAGATCAAGAAGCTTAGAAGCCGAGTCCAGAGTGTTGAGAAGGCAAAGGAATTGAGGGTCTAAATTATGAGGACCTATGCATTCAGCCAGACGTAGAACTGCCGGAGGTTTACAAACCTCCTAAGTTCGAGATGTTTGGCGGAACAGGTGACCCAAAGGTACATTTGAGGATGTACTGTGACAAGCTCGTGGGAGTTGGGAAAGATGAAAGAATTCGCATGAAGCTATTCATGAGGAGTCTCACTGGAGATGCTCTATCTTGGTATATTAGTCAAAATCCCAAGAAGTGGGTTAATTGGGTAAGCATGGCTTCGGACTTCATGGACCAATTCAGGTTTAATACAGAGAATGCAGCGGATGTCTTCTACACACAAAACCTCAAGACGAAACCAACGGAAACTTTCTTCGAGTATGCTACTCGATGGAGGTCAGAAGCTGCAAAGGTCAGGCCGGCACTAGAGGAAGAGCAGATGAACAAATTCTTCCTCAGGGCCCAGGATCCACAATACTATGAAAGGTTAATGGTCATCGAAAATCACAAGTTCTCCGACATCATCAAATTCAAGGAAAGGATTGAAGAAGGGATCAAAAGCGGGATGGTAACTAATTTTGAGGTGTTGCAGGCCACGAACAAAGCCTTACAGACAGGAGGTATATCAAAGAAGAAAGAAGTAGGGGCAGTGATGGTAGCCCAAGGTCCAAAATCCCCACTCACATACCAAATACCTCCACCTACATACCAACCTTCACCTCCCAGATATCCTCAACCCGCTTCCACCTATCACACTTATAACACCCAGCCAGCCTATTATCATTCACCTCTAACCCGTTAAAACTATCAACAACCCAGACCCAATTTCGACCGTAGGCCGCCCAGACAATACACCCCTATTGCTGAGCCCATCAACCAGCTATATGAAAGATTGAAGGCTGCCAAATATGTCACCCCTATTCCCGCTGTCACAATGGAAAACTCCTCCCAATGGGTCAACCCGAATAAAACATGTGCGTACCATTCCGGCATGAAGGGGCATACTATTGATGAATGCCGCACTCTGAAAGACAAGATTCAAACCCTGATTGATACCAAAGTCATACAAGCAAAGGAAGCCGCACCAAATGTTTGCAATAATCCCCTCCCAGATCATAGAGGTGAAGGAGTAAATGTGACAGAAACCGATGAAAAATGGGATCCTGAAGGGTCGATTGGGCTTATTTAGGAAGGTGACGACCCTAAACCTGCAGTCACACTCACTCCTGTTGTGGTGCAGATACAGCCACCGGTCAAAGTTGAAGTTGCCACATCAGTCCCGTTTGAAATTGAAGTAACAGCACCTGCAACTACACCTACTCCATTTGAAGTAGAAGTATCCACACCCTTCACTGTGACGGTAGCATCCCACCTTTTAAGTCCAACGCCATAGCCTGGGATTGCGTTGCCGAAGCTAGGAGAAAAGGAAAAGCAAAAATAGAAGAATCTGGTGCTGCACAGGGGATGACCAGAACTGGAAGGATCTATACACCCAAAAATTTGGGAGGAACAAGCAAGGAAGTTGGTGCCAAACAACCCATCATTGAAACTGGTCCAGATGATCTCTGGAGAAAAGTACAGGCAAGAAAATACTCTGTTGTTGATCATCTGAACAAAATTCCTGCTCAGATTTCCATTTTGTCGCTGCTACAAAATTTTGAGACGCATAGGAATGCGTTAATGAAAGTGTTGAATAAAGCCTATGTGCCCAACAACATCACCAGTGAAGAAATGGCCAACATGGTAGGGGAAGTACTGGAAAGCCACAAGATCACCTTTCACGAAGATGAATTACCACCTGAAGGACTAAGTCACAACATAGCACTGCACATCACGATACAGTTTGAGGATAAATTCATCGCCGAGTCCTAATAGATTGGGGTTCAAGCCTGAACATTTGTCCGTTGACTACTCTGAAAAGGTTGGGTAAAGATCTCCATGAGATACGAGCAGGGAATATGAATATAAAAGCATTTGATGGGTCTCAAAGGGCCACAATTGGGGAAATCAACCTTTGTTTTGCAAATGGGCCCGACTTGGTTCGATGTTGAGTTTCAAGTATTGGACATATCTACTACGTACAATCTTCTATTAAAACGATACACGCTGTTGGAGCTGTAGCTTCTACACTACAACAGGTTGATGGTACTGCTCTCATGCAGTGTATCCACGACCTTTCGAGCAAGGCGTTGTATCTCATGTATCCTTCGATGACATGGAATTTAGCATTTTGGATCGTGCCGGCCACGTTGACCGGGTGGGTGATTTCCATTTTCGTTTTGCTCACCATGTTGAATCCGTTGAGTACTCGATAGGCGGGCACGATATGGTCAAGCGGTCCGAGCTGCTCCATCACCCTCGACCTGATAATGTTGGCCGAGCTACCTGGATCCACAAGTACACGTTTAATTTAAAATGTATTCACGAGAAAAGAGATTACCAGTGCTTCGTTATGAGGCTGAGACAGGGTCTCGGTATCCTCGTCGCTGAATGTGAGAGCGTCCTCTGGTATGTTACCTCGAGTTCNAATGGTGGAGCAGCAAAATAGAAAGCATACTGGCATGGTCAGGGTATGAACCCGGTAAAGGTCTCGGTAAGAATCTCCAGGGTGTCACTAAGCCAATACAACCGAAACGTCAAGGTACCACCTTTGGACTTGGGTATCAGTACACCTGGAAGGAGTACGATGATTGGTTGCTGCCATGGCGTGGCCCATACTACCCTCTTGAACAGCCAATACCGCATCTACATCAGACATTTCAACAGACTGACGTGATATGGGGATCTGAAGAAGAGGAAGCTTTGGCTGGGCTAAGGAACCTGTTTCTAGAATATGAGGATATGGATTGCAATGTGATAGTTGAGGAGGAGGAGGAAGAAGACCTCACCATTCAGACCATGGAGAAGGGAGTTGTTCTCAAGAATTGGACTACTGCACCATCCCGGGCCCGTCGAGTTCCTGGGTAGCCTGGCAATTAGCATGATTCATTTTAAAAGCCATTTTAAGCGTTTAAGATATTTACAGTATTATGTTTTAAGATGCATTTTGTTTTCGAAATAGTTGCTTGAGTCATCGAGTCGTACTTGTTTTGATGTTTTTTGAAATTTAATTAAGGCATTGTTATTTTAGTATTTATTATAATCTTTTACATTTTGCCTCTACAGCATTACTATTTATTACCTTGATGAACCAACGACTGTGACATGTAATGAGACAACGCAACATATGATAGTAACTCGGAAGAAGAAGATGAGATACCTGAGGAAGTTATCAGAGAAGTTGAGAATTTTGAGAATAAGCCTAAGTCCAACCTGGACGAAACCGAGACGGTCAATTTGGGAGATTCTGAAACCATCAAAGAAACTCGCATAAATATTCACCTATCACCGCCAGAGAAGAAAGAATACACTCGTTTCCTGACAGAATATAAGGATATTTTTGCATGGTCATACGATGACATAACCGGTCTGAGCACATCCATAGTGGCTCATAAGTGGCCTACCAATCCAGTGTGTCTGCCAGTGAACCAGAAACTCAGAAAATTCAAACCAAGACAGTTCACACCGGGGCAACTAGGTGTTGAAGCGGATCTTTCCACATCAAGATGAAGCCAAAGGGAAATTTTCACCTAACTGGCAAGGTCCTTACATGGTTCAAAGGGTACTAACAAGAGGAGCACTCACACTTGCAGAAATGGACGGAGAAATTTGGCCAAAACCTATCAATTCAGACGCAGTCAAGAGATATTATGTTTAGATTGTTTACATTTCTTCATCGGATGTAACTGAACTACGCATGACCTAATTCCCATTTAAGATGGAATACGTAGGCAGCCCTGTGGGTTCGGTCACATCTTAATAAAATCTTTATTTTCCCAGAACCAGAAACTGGGGCAGAATTTTGAGGAGGACCCTTAAATTCCGGAGCAAGTCCAGTCGACGTCATCATATGTAAGACAGTCAGAAAATCGATTAGGCAACTGGGGCAGAATTTTGAGAAGGATTCTCAAAATTCTGGAGCAGGTCCAACAAACTTCGTTACATGCATAACGGCCGAAGAATCACTTACTAAACTAGGGCAGAATTTTTAGGAGGACCCTCAAAATTCTAACGCAAAGAAGCCGCAATGTCACTAAAAGTGTCGCAGTCATTAGTTCATCTGATTTACTTGATATTATATACCACTATGTTTTCCAAAATAACTTTATTTCATCAAATAAGTGCATATTTTTCAAAAACTTTATTTCTATGGCAGCCAGGTGTTACCCAGGGTAACTCGAACAGGATCTCCAGAGCAAAGCAAAGCTAAACAAGCAGACAAAGGTACGAACCAACCTCTCCCGCAAAACTCACGATTTTTTCTTTGAATGCAGGAATAAGGAATAACCACAAGTACATGCCCCTTAAAATCATTACATTCATAACAACAGGATCGCTGAGCGCAAATATATCTCCAGCTAAGAAATATTCTGCTCCTATTTGCTATTTGTCAATTGCATGAGACTAAGCATTGTCTCCTCTTCTTGCATGAGGCTAAGCCCTGCCTCCCTATTTGCATAAGGCTAAGCATTGTCTTCTCTTTGCATGAGACTAAGCCCTATCTCAAATCTTGCATGAGGCTAAGCCTTGCCTCCCTATTTTCATAAGGATAAGCATTGCCTTCTCTTTGCATGAGACTAAGCCCCGTCTCAAATCTTGTATGAGGCTAAGCCCTATCTCCTTATTTGCATAAGGCTAAGCTCTGCCTTTCCTTGCATGAGACTAATCCCTGTCTCAAATCTTGCATGAGGCTAAGCCCTGCCTCCTTATTTGCATAAGGCTAAGCTCTGCCTTTCCTTGCATGAGACTAAGCCCTATCTCAAATCTTGCATGAGACTAAGCCTTGCCTCCTTATTTGCATAAGGCTAAGCATTGCCTTCTCTTTGCATGAGACTAAGACCTGTCTCAATTCTTGCATGAGGCTAAGCCCTGCCTCCCCGTTTGCATAAGGTCTGCTTTCTCATGAGACTAAGTATTGTCTCCCTTTGCATAAATTTTGCTCTATTTTAAACCTTGCATTATCCTCTTCTCTCGGGGCTAAGCTCTACCTCCAAACTCTGCACAAGACTAAGCTTTGTCTTATTATTACCTTTGGTATCATGTCTCTGCACTTCATGGGCTGATGTATAGCCAACTTGTCCAAAGGCGTCATAGTCCGAAGGCATCGTCCTCATAGCCTGAAGACACCATGTCATGGCCTGAGGATCTCTCAATACTGCACATCATTGTTCAAAGGCGTCATGATTCAGAGGCACCATTCTGATGGCCCGAGAATATCATTTCATGGCCTGCGAATCCCTTATCTCATGATTCATGGCCCGGGATGTCATGGTCTAAGGACGCCATCCTCACTGTCCAAAGACAACCTTCATGGTCCAAAAGGAATTTGCATCATGTTTAAATTCTCGCAATAATCTATATACTTGAATGCATCGTGTTTTAAAGTTTGCAGGTAATTCAGGAGTTAACCGTTCCTCAAATAGGAGCAACCTTCGCTCTGGTTTCCGCTCATACCATTTATACCCAGCCATTATTTCAAACGTAGTCGACTCCCATCAATTACCCGTCTTGACTTTATGAACGTTCAGATATCTGCCCTGTGTTGCATCCGTTATGCTTCAAATTCACATCCATAACTCCGCATAAATCCATCCGATATTACCCTTTCCGAAGGTACCCTTTCCAAAACATACGACTACTCCTATAACAAATTCCATCGGTTTCACTCACCGATGGGTCCAAAACTACACACGGCCTGATACCTATAAAATCAGGGATATGTAGGCAGCTCAAAGACTAGGGAGCGGCCTATATTTTTCAAAACAACCCATTCGGTCAAAATCGATCATTATTTCTTTACCCGGCAACTCTTTCATCCTTCCCGGGTAAAGAGGGGCAGCTGTCGATACCTAATTTTTTCCCTCATATATAT